>NC_057811.1:254255273-254271136 GCF_018294505.1 Triticum aestivum
GTGGGGATTCGTCCGGCGCGGACCGGACGTGTCCGGCGCGCGGAGCGACGGATTTAGGGTTTTTGGACTGCGGGATTTCGGGGAGGCTCACCTATTTATAGGTAGAGGGAGCTAGGAGACTCCAAATGGAGTGCGGTTTTTGCCCACACGATCGTGATCGAACGACCGAGAGCATGGAGGGGACTTAGAGGGGTTATTGGGCTGTTAGGAGGGGGGTTTTGCTGCAACACACAAAAGGACTTTGCGGTTACCCGGTTAACCGTTGGAGCATCAAACGACCTCCAAATGGAACGAAACTTGACAGGTGGTCTACCGGTGGTGTACCAAGGCCACTTGGCAAACCTCGGTCCATTCTGAGAACATTTAACACCTGCTCACGGAAAGAAACAAGAGGGACGCGCCGGTGCGCGTGGGAGTGTCGGATTGCAAAACGGACAACGGGGAAAATGCTGGGATGCATGAGACGAAGACGTATGCAAATGAGATGCACATGATGACATGATATGAGATGCATGACACGAACAAAATGCAAAACGAAAGACAAAACCCCAACCACGGAGGGAATATCATAACACATAGCCAAAAATGGCAAGAGTTGGAGTTACAAATGTGGAAAGTTACATCCGGGGTGTTACAACACTCCACCACTACGAGAGGATCTCCTCCCGAGATCTAGGGCTGAAAGAACTCCGGATATTCGGAACGGAGGTGGTCCTCGCGTTCCCAGGTAGCTTCTCGGTCGGAATGGTGCGACCACTTCACTTTCAGGAATTTGATTGACTTGTTGCGAGTCTTGCGCTCAGTTTCTTCAAGAATAGCAACGGGGTGCTCATGATAAGACAGATCTTCTTGGAGATCAATCTCTTCGAAGTTGATGGTGCGCTCAGGAGTCTTGAAGCACTTGCGAAGCTGTGACACATGGAACACATCGTGCACATTTGCGAAGTTGGAGGGAAGCTCAAGTTGATAGGCGAGGTCGCCTCTTTTGCCAATGATCTTGAAAGGACCCACTTATCTAGGGGCAAGCTTCCCTTTGATACCGAAACGATGAGTGCCTTTCATTGGAGAGACGCGGAGGTAGACATGGTCTCCGATCTCGAAAGCCACATCACGGTGCTTGCTATCATAGTAACTCTTCTGGCGCGATTGCGCGGCTTTGAGATTTTCACGGATGACTTTACACATTTCTTCAGCCTCTGTGATTAAGTCATTGCCAAGAAGTTGGCGTTCACCAGTCTCTGACCAATTGAGAGGAGTACGGCACTTTCTGCCATAGAGAATCTCGAATGGGGCCTTGCCCGAACTCGCTTGGAAGCTGTTGTTGTAGGAGAATTCGGCATATGGAACACAATCTTCCCATTTCATGCCAAAGGAAATGACACAAGCTCTGAGCATATCTTCAAGGATTTGTTTGACTCACTCGACTTGGCCACTAGTTTGAGGATGGAAAGCTGTGCTGAAGCGAATGTTGGTACCCATGGCCTTCTGGAAGGAGTCCCAGAACTTAGAAGTGAAGTTCCTTCCACGATCTGAAGAAATCAATTGTGGAATGCCGTGCAAGGAGACAATCCTGGAGGTGTATAGCTCTGCCAATTGAGCTGCTGTGATAGATTCTTTGATTGGAAGGAAATGAGCCACTTTAGTAAGCTTGTCGATGACAACGAATATAGCATCATTTCCGCGCTTGGACTTGGGAAATCCAGTCACGAAGTCCATTTCGACATGATCAAACTTCCATTCTGGTATAGCAAGAGGTTGGAGGAGACCAGCTGGTCGTTGGTGTTCTGCTTTCACTCTTCGACATACATCACATTCGTTCATGAATTGAGCGATTTCTCGCTTCATTCGAGTCCACCAATACAACTGTTTGATGTCATGGTACATCTTCGTACTTCCAGGATGAATGGAAAGAAGAGAATTGTGTGCCTCGTTCATAATGACTTTCCTTAGATCACCTTTAGGAACCACGAGCCGGTCCTCGAAGAATAAAGTGTCTCTATCATCAATGCGATAGCACTTGTATTTGGAAAGACCGTTGTCAATACCATGTTTCACCTTCTTCACCATGGTATCCAGGAGTTGTGCCTCACGAATTTGATCTTCCAAAGTAGGAGAGACTATGAGGTTGGCAAGAAAGCCTTGAGGAACAACTTGGAGATTCAGCTTGCGGAAAGCTTCACAAAGGTCCGGTTGGAAGGGCTTGAGAATTAAGCTGTTGCAATAAGCCTTCCTGCTCAAAGCATCTGCAATGACATTGGCTTTGCCTGGAGTATATCCAATACTCGGATTGTACTCTTGAATCATTTCGAACCATCGAGTTTGCCTGAGGTTGAGGTTGGGCTGAGTGAAGATGTACTTGAGACTCTTGTGATCGGTGAAAATGTCCACTTTCCTTCCCAACAAGAGATGTCTCCATGTTATTAATGCATGGACAACTGCCGCCAACTCAAGATCATGAGTGGGGTAGTTCTTTTCGTTGGGCTTCAACTGACGAGAGGTATAGACCACAACTTTCTTCTCTTGTATTAACACAGCACCGAGACCTTGAAGAGAAGCATGACAGAAATCTTCGAATGGCTTGGATTCATCAGGAGGAGTTAAGACAGGAGCTGTGACGAGTTTCTCTTTGAGAGTGTTGAAAGCAACGTCACACTCAGGCGTCCAGACATACTTCACATGCTTCTGGAGGAGGTTGGAAAGAGGCTTTGCAATCTTAGAGAAATTCTCAACGAATCTTCGGCAATAGCTTGCAAGACCAAGAAAACTGCGAAGCTGCTTGACATTTTGAGGAGGTTCCCAATTCACAATTGCAGACACCTTCTCGGGATTAACAGCGATGCCCTTGGCAGAGATGATATGACCAAGGTAAATAACTTCATCGAGCCAAAACTCACATTTGGAAAACTTCGCATAGAATTGATACTCTCTGAGCTTGTCGAGCACCAATCGCAAATGTTTGGCATGATCCTTCTTATTCTTGGAGAAGACCAAGATATCATCGAGATACACCAGGACGAATTCATTGGTATAGGGGTTGAAGATGAAATTCATCATTCGAGAGAATGTTGGAGGAGCATTGACAAGGCTGAAAGACATGACATTATATTCATAAGAACCAAAGCTTGTTCTGAATGCTGTCTTGGGAATATCTTCTTCACGAATGCGAATCTGATGATAACCCATACGAAGGTCAAGCTTGGAGAATACTTTAGCACCTTTGAGTTGCTCGAATAGCTCATTGATGTTGGGAAGTGGATACTTGTTCTTAATTGTCTTCTTGTTCAATGGACGATAGTCGACACAAAGTCGGTCCGTGCCATCCTTCATCTAGACAAAAAGAACACCATAACCCCACGGAGATGAACTCGGTCTGATCAAACCCAGACGCTCTTGTTCATCGAGCTGTTTCTTCAATTCCTTCAGTTCCTTGGGTCCAAGTTTGTAAGGACGCTTGAAAATGGGTTCAGTGCCGGGCTCAAGATCGATAACGAACTCAACTGGCCGGTGAGGAGGCATACCCGGAAGCTCTTCTGGAAAGACATCTTGGTACTCACAAACGACTGGAATTTGAGAGATGGCATTCAACTCGCCCTTCTCATTGAGAGAAAACAACCGAATGGTTTCATCACGAGCAGCATAGATGATAACATCCTCAGAAGAGTGTGTCAACTGAATTTCCCTGGCAGCACAATCAAGTTGAGCCTTGTGCTTAGAAAGCCAGTCCATCCCGAGAATTAGATCAATATCCGAGTCACCAAGAACAATTGGAGAAGACAGAAATTTATAGTCGCCCATCTTGATAGAGACATCAGGAACTATCGAGTTGGCTCTCATTGACTTCCCCGGAGAGACAACACCCAATGGTTTATCCAGGTAAGACCAAGTAAAATCATTCTTTGCAAAGAACGATCTTGACATGAAGCAAAGCGATGCAGCAGTATCAAATAAGACTTTTGCAGGAATATCATTAACTGAGAGATTACCCATTATCACATCAGTAGATTCCTCCGCTTGAGCTGCATTCATCATGTTCACCTTTGCAAACTTGGGATTATGCTTGACCACTGCATTGATGGAAGATCTCACAGGAGGAGGAGGCGGAAGGCGCCTTTGGTTGAAGCATTTGTTAGCATAGTGACCTTTCTGCTGACACTTGTTGCAAGTCACGTCTAAGAGTGGACGATGATAAGGAGCATTCGACTTTGGAGCTTGATTTTGAGACTTGTTCTGATAGCCAGGGTTGGATGAGTGGGAAGATCCATGGCCACCTTTGTTCTTCTGCTGGAAAGGCTGACAAAACGGAGGAGGAGGAGGCAACCAGAACTTCTGTTGCTTAGCAGCCACTAGTGAGGAAGAAGAAGACTGAACTGCGTCCCTGACTCTCTTCTTAGAAGCCTCACACTTGAGCTGAGCAGCCTCTTGCTTCAGAGCCATGTTGTAGAAATCATCATACTTGGTCGGCTCAAAAAGCACGAGAGACAATTGCAGATCTTCTCTGAGGCCACCTCTGAATTGACAGATCATGCTCTTTTCATCAGGAACGTCTTGCTTAGCGAAGCGAGCGAGTTTCGGAAACTGGGTATTGTATTGATACACGGACATGCTGCCTTGCTTAAGATTGCGGAACTCCTCACGCCTGCTCTCGACAACACTTTGTGGAATGTGGTGACCTTTGAAGTCTCGGCGGAAATCATCCCAGGTAATCACACGACCTCCTCTGGAATCTTTGTATTGTTGATACCACTCGGCAGCTTGATCCTTGAGTTGAAAAGAAGCAAGCTTGACAAAGTCCTCAGGCCTGACATTGCTACATTCAAAATGCTTGTTGATGTCCACGAGCCAATCATCGGCATCTGTGGCCTCGGCACAGTAGCTGAAAGACTTGGGCTGATTTGCGAGGAACTGGTTGAGGGTAGCGAAGTGAGGCTGATTGTTGCCTTGGCCTTGATTTCCTTGATTGCCTTGCCCTTGGGTGCGTTCTTGCAAGAGTTGCAAAATCATCTGAGCATTGGCGTTGGTGGCTGCCATGATAGCTTGCCATGCCTCCGGAGGCGGAGGTGGTGGAGGAGGGTTCGCCTGACTCCCCTCATTGCGTTCCGGATTATGACGCATTGGGGGAGCCATCTTGAAGAGGGTGACATCCGTTAGCATCTTGATAGACAAATAGACAAGTAGAATCAACGGATAGAAAATTGCAACATATAGTCTTCACAATAAACATTCGAACGAGGATGAACGAATGAATTCCATAGTAAATCATCACACTTCCATTAAGGTGAGAAGCCCCTTGATAAAGGATTGATGAATAAAATAAAAAGGTACGAGTGGAACAAATAAGTGGTAAGGATTACCCAATCACAAACCAAATATCTGCGGGAAGAAATGCTAAGAGCTACCTGAATCCCACCTATAAACTCCCGAAACTTTCTGGTTATGCAATCTGGTGTTGGGGATACAGGGGACACAAAATATATCACCCAAACTAGCAATCTCTAGATCCAGCTGTATCCATCCGTCAACACATAACCAAGAAACCTTCGGAAATCGTGTACCTCAACCTTCGAAAAGCATCCGTTATACGAGTTATGGCAATACTCCCGAACTCCCACCACAGTACTGGGTGGCGTCGAGGTGATCTCACCAACAACTGCATAAAAGAGATTTTCGATGTCGGCGAAACTCAGGTATTGCAGAACTGCAACGATAAAATTGTGACGACAACACCTCGGAGCTCAACTCCCCGGGACACTGCCACAACCCCTAAATGTCAGGAGGCACCAAGAACAATGTTCTCGTCACAAAACCATCGGAACGATTCTAAGATACCCGCGTGATCCTAAATTTTTTTTAGTGAAATTTGAGGAGAGAACAGTCAAAACTTCTACGTCAGGAGGCCTCACCAGAGCGACGAAGAGACTGAGGAGTAAAAAGAATCCTACTCTCCGATATATATAATCCTAAGACTCAAAACATTTTTGTTCTAGACTCAACAACGCCAGCGATTCGATCCAGCAGGGGGCTCCTAAGTCGGGGATGGCTCTGATTACCAACTTGTAACGCCCACGATGCGGCTATATCTCCCACGTGTCGAGGCACGACTTAGAGGCATAAACGCATTGTGGTATTGTCGCAAGAAGGGTCATCTTCACACAATCCCATGTAATGAACAAGAATGGGATAACGAGAGTTGGCTTACAATCGCCACTTCACACAATACATAAATTAATTCATACAACATCCAAAATCCACACATAGGCCGACTACGGTCAAATCCAAATGAAAATAAGATTACCTCAAATGCTAGATCCCCGATCGTCCCAACTGGGCTCCACTACTAATCATCAGGAAAAGAAACATAGTAACGACCACGTTCCTCGTCAAACTCAAACTTGAGCTCGGTTGCGTCATCTGCACTGGCATCGTCGGCACCTGCAACTGTTTTGGTAGAATCTGTGAGTCACGAGGACTCAGCAATCTCACACCCGTGAGATCAAGACTATTTAAGCTTATAGGAGAGGATGGTGTAATGAGGTGGAGCTGCAGCAGGCACTAAGCATATATGGTGGCTAACATACGCAAATGAGAGCGAGAATAGAAGCAACGCAACAGTCGTGAAGCTAGAAATGATCAAGAAGTGATCCAGAAACTACTTACTTTCATGCACAACCCAAACCGTGTTCACTTCCTGTCGTGTAGTTGTCACGGCAGATGTCCTTAGTGTGAGGACTTAGTCGTGAGGCCAGCGCATCTATGTAGTAGCTTGAGAGGGGTTGATTGGGATGAGAGACGCAGGGCGGATCAACGCACAAGACAAGGGTTTAGACAGCTTCGGGCCCCGGGAAACATCATCCGGTAACAACCCTACGTGCTGTTTGGGGCTAGGTCTCATTATGATCACGGGAGAGTCGCCGGCTCCGGCTCTCGGTGTTTAGCCCTAGAGATTATTTCTTGTTGCTTGTCCCTCTTTGGGGAGCCCTGCCCCTCCTTATATAAGTTAGAGGGGCGGGTTACATGTGGAGTCCTAGTAGGACTAGGACTAGTCTATCTTCTCTTACAAGTTAATTACAAGTCCGGGTCTTGCTCCCTTGTAAAGGAAATATTCGTCATCCCTTTCTTCTTAAGCCGGCCCACCATCACATGAGCCGGCCATCTGGGCCTTGGGCCTAGTCTTCTATATGACCCGCCGTCGGGGTCATCCATGAGTCGTCAGGCTCGTGACTCGTCTAACAGTGAGCCGCTAGACCCATGAGTCGCCAGTCCTCCGGCGGGTCACGGTGAAGCGCCAAGTCCGGCCGGGTCATACTTCCGGCCGGGTCATACCGCGGGGTATATCCCCGACACTAGCCCCCAGTTTAATTTGGATTTATCCATGTTAAACTAATCTACAATATAAACACAAGAACAAATTTGACAGGTTGTGTTCCGGGTTAAATATTCTTTGTAAGCCGGCACTTGATCATCCTTAAGTCCTTGTCATCTTCCTTCTTGATATGTATCCATAATCTCATAACAAATCTCTTTAGCAGATATGTTCAAATTTTGCCAATGCAAAAAAATCCAGATACTTCCTTTGAAAATCCGGGTCAATAGGCCAGCTTCAGAGTCAATTTGCTGACATTGAGCTCTTGTTGAGAAATATTGTAAGAGATAATCCACTTGAGTCGGCTTTCAAAGCGCCGGCTTAAGAAATATTGGTCTTGAAATACTCATCCAATATTCAGCCGGTTTAAAGATGTAAAACTTGCCGGTTTATGAGTACCAAAATTACCGGGTTATAAAAGCTGATACTTCCGGGTCATGATTGTTGCCAACGCCGGTTCATGATTATTGATGACGCCGGGTTGTAGCCACAGGGTCATAATGATTGGTGACGCCGGGTCAATCTGGTTTGCTCAAAACAAAGAATTTGAAAATATTTCTCCCTTATATCCATATTACCTGTAGCCCCCAAGGGCCGGTTTAATCAGCATGAATAAGCCGGGACTTATCACCATGGCTTTAAATAAAATCCAGTTGTGTAGCCCCCATGAGTCGGCTATAGTCATAGTAGTGTAGCCGGGTCATCCTAGAATTGTCTTGAATTGTTGCCAGGAGCAATTGGTAGCCCCCAAGGGCCAGCTCATTACGATGTGATGAGTCGGGTCTTCAATGAGGTGAGCAAAAAATAACTTTGCATTAGCCCCCAAGTGCCATGGTGCATGCTGGCAGTGACATGGGACTTGGATATTTGATGTAATATCAATTTGAATAATGTAGCCCCCAAGTGCCGGGTCGTAAGCCTGCAGCGACTCGGGACTATTCCTTTCATTGTAGAATAAATCATATCCATTGATAAAATAATAGTCATTGCACCAAAGCGACTTTGAAAACCTCAATCATAATATTAGTTACTGATAACCATAATAAAAATCCAGCCATGCTGGCTATTAAACATTTGAATAACCCGGTTTGAAACCTCAGTCATTCAATATCATAGTGAAAATCCAGCCAAGTTTAGCTATTTAAAGATTCAAATACCTTATCTGTTGACAAGTAAATCCGGAGTTTAAATACCCGGCGACTCTTGGCCGATGGCGATTTATTACGCCTCCATTGTAAGCCGGAAATTTTATAACCCGGCGGCTTATAGCCTTTGAGAAAACCAAGAATTGACAACCCTTTTGAGACACCAATTTCAATCTTTGATGATGGTCTTGAACTTAATCATTTATGTAAGTCATAGCCCTGTAAATTCTGCACAGAGTTTAAACAACATATGCCTTGGTGACTTAACGTTAAAAACCAGGGCGGGTAATCACCCAAATTATGTAAGTCATAGCCCTGTAAATTCTGCACACAAGTAGATCACAAGATCCCTTGGCGGTTTACCGCAGGGCGGGTCATAATATCTCCCATATAACCATTGTGATATTGATTTTGTGCTGCCGGTTTACATGACCTGTGTAGTAAGGGTGATAACCCAATCCTTTAGAAGCCAATGCTTCCACATAGATGATGATTGTTATAAGCTGGCGATTTACCATTGAAAATCAAGCCGGGTTAAATAACAACCACTCATATACACTTTAGATATGAAAAAGAGCTTCAAATAAAATCCAAAAATTGCTTGCAAAAAGAGACTTCAAAATTTTTGAGGCTTCTGATTCGAATACGATCAGAAAACCGTCCCAAAGGGGTTAAGCTAAGATTCGAATATGATCATATAGCCCCCAGTGGCTTTGGCGTTGCCGACCAAGAGGGTACCGACAGCTATGTTCTCTTTGGTTCGAATACGACCTATGTTTGAACAGGAAGCCCCCAAATGACCTTGAGAGTTGTTTAACGATGCTGATTCAAATACGATCCACGTCGGTTCCCAAAGGGGGTTGAGCTATGGTTCAAATATGACCAAGAAACTCCCCAATGAGCTCGGCAGTGTGCCAATCAAGTGGGTATCGACAGCTATGTTCTCTTTGGTTCGAATACGACCTATGTTTGAACAGGAAGCCCCCAAGTGATCATGAGAATATTTAACGACTCTGATTCAAATACGATCAGGGTCACACCCAAAGGGTTAAGCTAAATTCGAATACGATCAGCTCCCAATGGACATTTACCTATGTTTGAGTTGTGCTTTGTAATAGACTCTTTAGTCCCTTTAATTTTTCCTGAGAACACGAACTTTGCGAGGGATAAATTCTTTTTTGAACCGGAAAATTCTTAAACCGGATATTGAGAGTTTCAAAGTTTTGTAATAGACAAATTTACCTTGAACCGGATTTTGAACCGGATTGGGAGCTTCAAAGCTTTGTGGCAGATAAATTTCTCTTGAACCGGATTTTAAACCGGAATCTTTATTTTGAACCGGCAATTTTCTGACGGCCTTTAAATTTTCATCAATATGGTAGCAACCTCCGGAACCGGGTTATCATTCGCTCCAACGACCCGGGGTTCCCGAGTCATGTCACTGTAGCCCCCGAGTCTCAAGATGACTCGAGGAGTTGGCTTGAGATTCTCCATATTTAACCGTGATATAAACCGGCATAACTTGTATATCATTGGTGTTGATAGCACGATGTGTATCCACAGAAGGTTGAGGTGACTGCGGCGGGTTATAAATGATCCTGTATGAGCCGTGTCAGCAACTCGGCCAATGGTTCCTTCCAACTGGCTGTTTGAAGTTCAACCAAACTGTAGTGACGGCGACTTGTGCGCACATCCATTGAGCCATCCGGTGCAGACGGCGGTTGATAGTATATGATAATTGCGTCCATTTTGTTGAAAGAAAACCGGGCTTCCCAAGTAGTGACTTACTCATACTCAATAATCAGCTCACGCAGACGGGTGTGGCCCGGTATGTTGATATAGACCAGGCCGTGAGAGGCGGACGGAAAAGACGACCTCAGCATCAGAGGCGGCTCAGACAGATGAACCGGCCGCGGTGTTGTAAACCGGTGCGGATGAGCGAGTTAACCACATCGTTTTGATGTAGTGAACAATTGTCTGATTCGCCCGGGCAACAGATGAGTCGGCCGCGGACGGGCGAGCTAATCGCAGGCACGGTAAGCCGGGCGGACAGGCGAGTCGGCCGCGGGGGGTGAATCGGCCGTAGGAGCAGACAGATAAATCGGCTGCAACGTTGTAAGCCGGTGTGGACGAGCAAGTTGTCCTCCGCATTGTAAACCAGCACGGATGCGTGAACCGTCCATCCGTTCATCGGGTAATGCGACACGGACGAAACCCCGGTGCAGAACGTTGCCATTGCTCGCTCCATACCCACAATATAACACCTCATTCGCAATGAACAATTGTGCTGCATCAAAAAGTATTTCAAGCCAAAGTATTTGTTCTTTTAAAGAAAGCAATATGTAATATAAAAACATATTAGATGGATTTCACCTGATATGTTTAGCCGGAAATTATCCGCTGTGATGTTGATGATCCGGTCGCGACATATAAGCTTGCACGGACGAGCAAGTTGTCCTCCTCGTTGTAAGCTGGCACGGACACGTGAACCGGTCGCGAGGGCGGGCGAGTCGTCTATGGCACTGTAATGCGGCGCGGACCGGCGAGTCGGTCGGCGCGTTGATGTAAACTGGACCATGACACGCTTGTCCGTGAAGCCGCGCGGCACAACCGAACGTGCATGCGTGGTGTAACACCATCCCCTTTTCTTTTAATAGTCGTCCTGCATAGAAAATATTACATGCCAAAGTAATTGTTCTTTGACAAAGACAATATTATGTTTATAAAATAGACTTAGATAGATATCACCTGATTCGTTTTGGACGGCAGACGAGCCGTTCCATGAGTAACTTCCAATACATGGAACGGTAATTTAGCCACTCTCTTCTGTGCTTGAGAAAACTGTCCGGCGACTCAATACGACCCTGGCAGCTCAGCACGACCGCGGCAGGTTTTGCGTAGGTAGGCTCAGAAGTGTAGCGGCGGATACGGCAGGGCCGAAGCCAGCAATCGCGGCTCGGAGGCCCAATTTTGGAGCCCAAGTCAAAAGAATACTATTAATCCCATCCAGGATATGTGTGAGCAGGCCTCACTTTCCCTTCGATTGAACTTTCACGTGGGGTCATGGTTGCAAGTACTAGCACTCCACGGATGAAATTGTTTTAGTAGTGACTTCTGAATTGGCATCACTAATTTACCCTGTAGTGGTGTACTGTTCCCGGACTGCGATGGTACCCGCGGATCGATGATGGTGGCAGACCGCTCGGTGCAGAGTCGACGGAAGCAGAAGGTGACTCAGCGCAACAGCGGTTTAAAGTACAGCAGCGACGATATCAAGGCCCAGGCCGGCTTACGGTGCAGCAGAGGAGTGGTAGGCCTAGGGACTCGTAACATGCAATGATGCTTGTTTCTTTATTCTTTTGCCCTCACGCCTAAGATGTAGTAGCAGTGACAATTTGATGGATTTGGCATGCACTGCCATAAATTATCCTTGGGAGTAAATCGCACTGGTCAAAAGGCGACTTGACGTAGCGATTTCAACGCAGAGATGATGGCGACCTGAGATAGCGCGTGGAACGAGGCCTGTCGAGGCGTAGGTTTGAAGGCGGGCGGTTTAGCACGGCCGCGACCGAATCCGACTGCGTGCGACCAAGACCTCCGGGTCGTGGTCAGTTTGACCAATCCACGTTCTCCCTCCCTTCGACTTGCGCAAATTAGATCGGATCGAAACCGTAACAACCAATCAAAACACCTGCTTTTCGACTTGCGCGACGAGGTCAGCAGCTCCAGGTCACATGTTTGTCTCCCCATTGGCTACTTTCTCTGGTAAATGCATGCGGGTAGAATCACCTGTAGATTGCTAACACGCTTTTGATGGTCAACACAGATTGAACCAAGACTGCTGAGATCATCCATGGTGGCACAAACAAACTCTTTCTTCGATCTCCATTGAAGAGATTTAGGGTTGTCGTAGATTCTTAATTGATCCGGTAGGTCATAACTGATTGTAAAACACGGACCAATTACACCGATGCTGATTCTTTTGAGTCTTTCTCTATCCCGATAATTGCAAAGTTCTCGAGCCCTAGTAGAGATCCCTCCAAGAACTCATCACCACTGTGCGCAAGCCCCACGGTGGGCGCCAACTATCGTGGAGTTGTCACGACAGATGTCCTTAGTGTGAGGACTTAGTCGTGAGGCCAACGCATCTATGTAGTAGCTTGAGAGGGGTTGATTGGGATGAGAGACGCAGGGCGGATCAACGCACAAGACAAGGGTTTAGACAGCTTCGGGCCCTGGGAAACATCATCCGGTAACAACCCTACGTGCTGTTTGGGGCTAGGTCTCATTATGATCACGGGAGAGTCGCCGGCTCCGGCTCTCGGTGTTTAGCCCTAGAGATTATTTCTTGTTGCTTGTCCCTCTTTGGGGAGCCCTGCCCCTCCTTATATAAGTTAGAGGGGCGGGTTACATGTGGAGTCCTAGTAGGACTAGGACTAGTCTATCTTCTCTTACAAGTTAATTACAAGTCCGGGTCTTGCTCCCTTGTAAAGGAAATATTCGTCATCCCTTTCTTCTTAAGCCGGCCCACCATCACATGAGCCGGCCATCTGGGCCTTGGGCCTAGTCTTCTATCTGACCCGCCGTCGGGGTCATCCGTGAGTCGTCAGGCTCGTGAGTCGTCTGACAGTGAGCCGCCAGACCCGTGAGTCGCCAGTCCTCCGGCGGGTCACGGTGAAGCGCCAAGTCCGGCCGGGTCATACTTCCGGCCGGGTCATACCGCGGGGTATATCCCCGACACTTCCCGAACTCCGCCGGGAAGAGACCATCACGGCTACACACACGGTTGATGTATTATAATTAAGTCAAGTGTCAAGTTCTCTACAACCGGACATTAACAAATTCCCATCTGCCTCATAACCGCGGGCACGGCTTTCGAAAGATAATACCCTGCAGAGGTGTCCCAACTTAGCCCATTATAAGCTCTCACGGTCAACGAAGGATAAACCTTCTCCCGGGAAGACCCGATCAGTCTCGGAATCCCGGTTTACAAGACATTTCGACAATAATAAAACAAGACCAGCAAAGCCACCTGAATGTGCCGACAAATCCCGATAGGAGCTGCACATATCTCGTTCTCAGGGCACACCGGATAAGCAAAGCATGCAGGTACCAACGTAACCCAAGTTGCCAAGGGACGGTCCCGCACGGTGCTCTAGTTTGGACCAGCACTCAGAGGAACACTGGCCCGGGGGTTTAAATAAAGATGACCCTCGGGCTCGCGAAAACCCAAGGGAAAAAGGCTTAGGTGGCAAATAGTAAAACCAAGGTTGGGCCTTGCTGGAGGAGTTTTATTCAAGGCGAACTGTCAAGGGGGTCCCATAAATCACCCAACCGCGTAAGGAACGCAAACTCAAGGAACATAATACCGGTATGACGGAAACTAGGGCGGCAAGAGTGGAACAAAACACTAGGCATAAGGCCGAGCCTTCCACCCTTTACCAAATATATAGATGCATTAATTAAATAAGATATATTGTGATATTCCAAAATATCCATGTTCCAACATGGAACCAACTTCAA
Organism: Triticum aestivum; assembly: GCF_018294505.1. NCBI lineage: Eukaryota > Viridiplantae > Streptophyta > Magnoliopsida > Poales > Poaceae > Triticum > Triticum aestivum. Next base: position 254,269,302 of record NC_057811.1, read on the forward strand.
CTTCAACTTCACCTGCAACTAGCAACGCTATAAGAAGGGCTGAGCAAAAGCGGTAACTTAGCCAAACAACGATTTGCTAGTAAAGGATGGTTAGAGGCTTGACATGGTAATATGGGAGGCATGATATAGCAAGTGGTAGGTAGCGCAGCATAGCAATAGAACGAACAACTAGCAAAGCAAAGATAGAAGTGATTTCGAGGGTATGGTCATCTTGCCTGCAAGGTTCTCAGAGTTGTCGAAAGCTTGATCCTCGTAAGAGTACTCAACAGTTTCCTCGTTCACGAACTCGTCTCCCGGCTCTACCCACAGCAAGAACACAAGCAATGGAACCACAATCAATAACGGTAAATGCACAAACAACATGATGCAAAGCATGCATGATATGCGAAATATGATATGCGATGCATATGCGTGCTCCGGAAGAAAAAGGATGAACAAGGTAGTAACTTGGCAAACCAAGTATGCCACTGGAAAGATGAGATGATTTCGGTCGAAATCGATATAAAGATCACCGGAAACGGACGCACGGTTTGCAAATGGCAAGCAAAACAAGAATGACACGATACTGCGATTAACAGCATGATAGCACTTAGCATACATCAAGTAACTATGCTACATCAACCCAAAATAGCAACAAAGCATATGGTAGTAATCTACAGGAGATGCTTGACAAAAGATGAACACTGAGCTACGGCTAGATCACACAATAACAGTTTCAAGCAAGCATGGCAAAAGTGCAAAAGATATCAGGATCACAGACTTGGTGAAATTATTGGACATGGCTGAAACAGCATTAGGTAGCAATGTTCAGCGCAAGCAACCAACATGCTACAGGAACTTAACATAGCAAAACAAGGCATGGCATGAATCTAGTAACTGCATAGAACAGAAGTCCCTTACTGACCATGAGCCAAAATGGATCAGAAGATATGATGGCACCCATGTAAACATAGCATGTGTCGTGTATGATGCTATCCATGGCAAGAGCAAATACATAACATGTATGGATCAACTACAACAACCTTGGCAAAATTGAATATCATGTTAACATTCTGCTAGAAATATTTTATAGCAAAAGTAGAGCAAGATTGAGACATGCTAGGGCACTCCATAATTGCAAACGGGGGCATGGATGGATAGAGCACAACTATATCTACAAAACATCCTTACTGAACATGCCCAAAAAAAGCATGGATCTCACTGTAGACACATGGATGCATGGCAACAAAATAACAGCAGTAACAGACTTAGCAAAATTCCAAGTCCCTGAAAACAGAAACATCACGAAGTCTAGTTTGCATGCTTTTGCTAGTCACCACATAGATCAGAAAAATACATGGCATACACCTCTGTAAAGATGGCATGGCATAGATCAAAACACCTGTAGAGCTCATGCCCATAAGATGCACACATCAAATGCAACAAAAATAACAAATCCTCAAGTTCTGATAAGTAACAGCAGTAAACATCATATAGCACCCTTGCACCAGAGATTTGGGCATCAAGATGGACTCAAACAAGCATGGCACAATGGAACAAAATGAAGAGCATCTCGAGCCGAACATTTCGATATATCATGCACGCAAAACGAAGCCATGTGCATGGAGATATGATGCAGAGAACATGGAAACATAATGCAATACATCTCGGGACATAGAGAAATTCGGGGGAGGAAAAAGTCAACCTCTCGTTTAGATCTGGAGGGTTCGGCGCGGATCGGCGCGGGAGAGGAGGCGGCCGGAGCTCGGCGCCGGAGAAGAAGAGGGCGAGGCGCGGCGGAGGAGCTCGGGAGGCGCCGGACGTCGGCGAGGGAGGCGGCGGCGTGGGCGGCGGGG
>NC_057811.1:254271588-254306089 GCF_018294505.1 Triticum aestivum
CGGCGACCTACGGAGGACGGCGGGAGGCGGCGATGGCGGCGAACTCGGGCGGCGGCGGAGGCGCGGGATCCGCGGGAGGAGACGGAGGCGCGCGCGGGGGTCGGACTATGGGCTCGGGCGGGCCCTCCTCGGGCTCGCCGGGCCGTGGGCGGTGGGTGGCAGCGGTGCTGACGTGGCGGCGTGCGGTTGGCCAGGCGCGGCGGTGGGGATTCGTCCGGCGTGGACCGGACGTGTCCGGCGCGCGGAGGGACGGATCTAGGGTTTTTGGACTGCGGGATTTCGGGGCGGCTCACCTATTTATAGGTAGAGGGAGCTAGGAGACTCCAAATGGAGTGCGGTTTTCGCCCACACGATCGTGATCGAACGACCGAGAGCATGGAGTGGACTTAGAGGGGTTATTGGGCTGTTAGGAGGGGTGTTTTGCTGCAACACACAAAAGGACTTTGCGGTTACCCGGTTAACAGTTGGAGCATCAAACGACCTCCAAATGGAACGAAACTTGACAGGTGGTCTACCGGTGGTGTACCAAGGTCACTTGGCAAACCTCGGTCCATTTCGAGAACATTTAACACCTGCTCACGGAAAGAAACAAGAGGGACGCGCCGGTGCGCGTGGGAGTGTCGGATTGCAAAACGGACAACGGGGAAAATGCTCGGATGCTTGAGACGAACACGTATGCAAATGAGATGCACATGATGACATGATATGAGATGCATGACACGAACAAAATGCAAAACGAAATACAAAACCCCAACCATGGAGGGAATATCATAACACATAGCCAAAAATGGCAAGAGTTGGAGTTACAAATGTGGAAAGTTACATCCGGGGTGTTACACCATACCCTCGAAATCACTTCTATCTTTGCTTGCTAGTTGCTCGCTCTATCACTATGCTTGTGCTACTTACCACTTGTTTATCATGCCTCCCATATTGCCATGTCAAGCCTCTAACCATCCTTTCCTAGCAAACTGTTGTTTGGCTAAGTTACCGCTTTTGCTCACCCTTCTTATAGCGTTGCTAGTTGCAGGCAAAGTTGAAGTTGGTTCCATGTTGGAACATGGATATTTTGGCATATCACAATATCTCCTATTTAATTAATGCATCTATATATTTGGTAAAGGGTGGAAGGCTCGGCCTTATGCCTGGTGTTTTGTTCCACTCTTGCCGCCCTAGTTTCCGTCATACCGGTGTTATGTTCCTTGATTTTGCGTTCCTTGCGCGGTTGGGTGATTTATGGGACCCCCTTGACAGTTCGCTTTGGTTGAAACTCCTCCAGCAAGGCCCAACCTTGGTTTTACCATTTGCCACCTAAGCCCTTCTCCCTTGGGTTTTCGCGAGCCCGAGGGTCGTCTTTATTTAACCCCCCCGGGCCAGTGCTCCTTTGAGTGTTGGTCCGAACCGAGCAACCCGCGGGGCCACCTCGGGGAAACTTTAGGGCTGGTTTTACTCATAGCTTGACTTATCCCGTGTGCCATGAGAACGAGATATGTGTAGCTCCTATCGGCATTTGTCGGCACATCGGGCGGCTTTGCTGGTCTTATTTTAACACTGTCGAAATGTCTTGTAAACCGGGATTCCGAGACTGATCGGGTCTTCCCGGGAGAAGGAATATCCTTCGTTGACCGTGAGAGCTTATAATGGGCTAAGTTGGGACACCCCTGCAGGGTATTATCTTTCGAAAGCCGTGCCCGCGGTTATGTGGCAGATGGGAATTTGTTAATGTCCGGTTGTAGAGAACCTGACACTTCACTTAATTAAAATGCATCAACCGTGTGTGTAGCCGTGATGGTCTCTTTTCGGCGGAGTCCGGGAAGAGAACACGATCTTGTGTTATGCTTGAACGTAAGTAGCTTCAGGATCACTTCTTGATCATTTCTAGCTTCTCGACCGTGCGTTTGCTTCTCTTCTCGCTCTCATTTGTGTATGTTAGCCACCATATATGCTTAGTGCTTGCTCCAGCTCCACCACATTACCCCTTTTCCTACCCATAAGCTTAAATAGTCTTGATCACGCGGGTGTGAGATTGCTGAGTCCTCGTGACTCACAGATTCTACCAAAACAGTTGTAGGTGCCGTTCATACCAGTGCAGGTGACGCAACCGAGCTCAACTGGGAGTTCGACGAGGACCTTGGTTGTTACTATGTTTCGTTTCCTGATGATCAGTAGTGGAGCCCAGTTGGGACGATCGGGGATCTAGCATTTGGGGTTATCTTTTTTTCATTTGGATTTGACCGTAGTCGGTCTATGTGTGTATTTTGGATGATGTATGAATTTATTTATGTATTGTGTGAAGTGGCGATTGTAAGCCAACTCTCTTTATCCCATTCTTGTTCATTACATGGGATTGTGTGAAGATGACCCTTCTTGCGACAAAACCTACAATGCGGTTTTGCCTCTAAGTCGTGCCTCGACACGTGGGAGATATAGCCGCATCGTGGGCGTTACAAGTTGGTAATCAGAGCCATCCCCGACTTAGGAGCCCCATGCTTGATCAAATCGCTGGCGTTGTGGAGTCTATTAAAAAATGTTTTGAGTCTTAGGATTATATATATCGGAGAGTAGGATTCTTTTTAATCCTCAGTCCCTTCGTCGCTCTGGTGAGGCCTCCTGACGTAGAAGTTTAGACCTTCCTCTTCTCAAATTTCACTAAATTTTTTTTAGGATCACGCAGGTATTTTGGAATCGTTCCGATGGTTTTGTAACGAGAACATTGTTCTTGGTGCCTGCTGACATTTAGGGGTTGTGGCAGTGTCCCGGGGAGTTGAGCTCCGAGGTCTTGTCGTCACAATTTTATTGTTGCAGTTCTGGAATACCTGAGTTTCGTCGACATCGAAAATCTCTTTTATGCAGTTGTTGGTGAGATCACCTCGACGCCACCCAGTACTGGGGCGGGAGTTCGGGAGTATTCCCATAACTCGTATAACGGATGCTTTTCGAAGGTTGAGGTAAATGATTTCCGAAGGGTTCTTGATTATGTGTTGACGGATGGATACAGCTGGATCTAGGGATTGCTAGTTTGGGTGATATATTTTGTGTCCCCTGTATCCCCAACACCAGATTGCATAACCAGAAATTTTCGGGAGTTTATAAGTGGGAATTCAAGTATCTCATAGGATATCTTTCCAACAGACACATGATACGATATGGGATTTATCGTATGTTTGTTTACGGCTTATTTTGTAAGCCAATCCTTTGTTTTGTTTTGGTTTGTGGTATTCGAGTTGCTTCGAAGTCAAGTGTTGATTCCTTACCTTTCCTAAGCGGTGTTCTCATACTTCTATGTGAATACCAATCCTTCTTGATCATCGAGACTGTCATTTCAATTCTTTCCAACCGGTGTGCTACTCTTCAAGGTAATCATATCCTTTCAATATTCGCAAGATCAATTCTATTTTTTCTCAACGGTATCCATTCCATCTGCCCAAGTTGCCTTGTTTTTCCCACCCTCCCACCTTTTCTTTAAGGACTCAGATTTCTTAATCAAGTATCCTTTTCTATTGATGCGAAGTCTCTTCATTCTTTTCTTTCAATGTTCTTATCCGGTGGTTTCCCATGAAGATACTAACGGAGCTTCAAGTTTATTATTCTTTGTTCTTTTTCTTCTCTGGTGGATTCAATTCAAACTTTCTCGATCATATCCTTTCCTCGTTTCAAATGCTTTATCATGCCAGTGAACCTCTTTATCATCCACTTCTCACCATTCATTTGTTCTGGAGTGCTGAAGATATCTCAGGAGATTCGTGTTTTCATTCCTAATCCATTCAAGCTATCTCGAGGTTGTTATCTCTTTTGAGCCATTTAATTCAACCGGCGTAATCTTTCTTTTAATCGTTCAACGGTGTTTTCTTTTGAGTGGGCCCTAACCCATAGGTCTTTTCCCAGGATCTTACCTGACTCTTCTAATTTTCCTGGAGCTTCTAAATTTTTTTTCAAAGTTTGACGTAAGAATGGGTTATCATGAGTCATATGTCTTTCTCCAAGATCTTTCAAATCTTTCGTCGTTAATTCAACCTTTCTATTCTTCATTGTTCCGGAGTGCCTCAACAAATCATGGTCGTGCTTCTCGTCGTCATTCTTGGATTTTTAAGACCGAAGAAGAGTTCCTCTTATATCCTTACCCGTTCTTCCAAAGATTCATGGTTCTAGCTTGATGCCATCCTCTCATAATTGTTTTCGATTGCGAGAATTCTTTTCACCCATCCGGAGCATTTCAGGAGTCTTTTCAGTTTGATTCTGCGGAGCCCATCATCTCAGAATTATTTATTCAAGCTTTCAGCTCCGTTCTCCAAATCATACCGGTGCATCATTCAAGTATTATCTAATCAGCTCGGGATCTCTGCGTTCACTTGTATCTAAATTCTCTCAAGTATCTTCGTTCATTTTCTAATTCTTCCCGGTGTTTCTTTATCTTTTCTTCGTTCATTTTCAATTCTTTACGGTGGTTCATTCAAGAGTTCTCTTCCTTCGCTATCATATAGATTCATTCGTTCTTTCCAATCCTACCGGTGGTTCGTTGAAGACCTTCCCAAGTTTGCACCATATCTATCTTAATCCTTTCTACGAGAATAAGTAGTATGCCAAATCCATTGCTTGTCATCAATTTAATTGGTGAAGGATGAGCATAATGTAATTCTTATTCTTGTTTCATAGAGTAAATTCAATTCCTTATTCCGGAGGTTCATCAAAATTCTTGATTTCATTTGTTCGTCTGTCTTTCCGGAGTTCCAAGTTTTCTCGGTTATATCATTTCAAAGCTTCATCTTATCACTGCAAGGCTTCACCTTGTGTTTTCAACTTCTCTTTCTTTCTATCATCCTTTTTTACCGGAGTTCTTCATGGAGTTTCTTCATGGTGGTTCATCAAGGATTTAATTCATTCTCGAAGTCTTCTCAAGATTCTTGTTGGAAGAGCTCAAATATTCTTCTTCCTGCATTCCAAAGTGCAATTCGTTCTACCTTTGTCATTTGAGGTGGTGTTATGTCATTCTTCACAATTTGAGTTCGCGTTTCATGATTCACATGTTGTCAAGAATGAGATATTTTAAATCCACCAATCTCTTTGTTGGATTTATCTTGTGTCATGTTTCACCTAAAGCCTTCCCTAAGGAATGTTGCTATTAGGGTGCTTATCAATGATCCAAGTTCTCTCCTATCCTCTTGGTAAAAGAAGTTTTTCATCGCCTTTGTGCTCTCACTCAAATCAATGGCTTCCTTTAGTGGCCGTTTGTCACCTCATAATGTTGAGATGGTTCCATAAGTCCACTACGAGCTTATTCTTTTCATTGTTGGTTTTCCAACAACTCCGTTCAATCCTTCTTTTTAAGGAGGCTCTTTCAAAGTCAATTGTGATAGAAGTTGTTGTTCTCTTCTCTGTTCTCTTGATTCCACTCTTTCATTTGTCCCTAAGGCATTGTGATGTTTTCTTCGACCCATCATCTCATTTTGGTGATCATGTTCTTTTCCTTGCTTATCCATTTAACCGGAGTGTCATGGTTTCATTCGAGCTCTCTCATCTTATCAAGTTTTGCCTCCTTCCTCAACCAGAGTGCGGTCTGAAATCTTTCTTACCCCTTGTGCCATTTTTCAATAGTTCCGGAGGCAGTGTGTTGTTAATTTCATCGAGTATCCTCTCATCTTGTCAAGATCATTTTCAATTCCTTCCATTTACATCGGAGTGCTGCCCATATTATATCATTCTTATTCCTCCCCTATCTTGTTTTAACCGGAGTGGCTTCAAAATCTATCTTGTCCACTAAGCTCTTGGTTCTCATCATGTTCTTTGTTCTTCTCTGCTAACGCAGTGTTTGCAATCTCGTTCACCTCCATTGTATTCTTTCTTTCGATTTGTTCAACCTCTCAAGGTTTGTGGGTTTCACTCGTTTGTCAAAGAAGCAACTTTGTTTTATCTCTTCCTCTTCCGTTTCTCTCTGACCTTAGATCTCGGGACGAGATCTCTTGTAAGTGGAGGAGTGTTGTGACGCCCCGAGACCGACGCTTCAGAAGACTTCCATATTTTCGTGATCACCGTGTGTTTCTTTTGTGCTTGCTCTTTTATTTTTGCATTGCATCATGTCATCATGCCATCATGTCATTGATCTTTGCATCTCAACTCAACTAATAAATTGCATAGATGGATGATCTATTTAAATCGAGGGAAGGGTGACTTCTCTTTATAACGTATCCTCCCAATATTAGGGAGCTATATTAAATATTTCTTTAATTTGGAAATCACCATAACACACTTGCAAATTATCCCAATGCCTTTGTTATCTTAATTCTTTGCCATGTATTCTTTCATCATATTCCGGAGCTCCACCAAAAATCCGAACATTTTTGGACCTTCCCAACCCTCACTTCCTATTCAAATCATTTGAATTTAAATCAAATGAGTCTGAATTTAAATCTTTCAATCATGGCCTTTTCTATTTTCTCGGAACAGGCACATTTTTGTGAGTCCGGGAAAATTATCCGCGTGTCCAACTTCTTCCCCTAACCTCTCTTTCTTTTCTTTCTTATCTTTGTTTTGTTTTATTTTTCTTTAGAGGGAGAGAGAGCCCAGCCCACCTACAACCTATGCCCAGGCCGGCCCAAAGCCCAGCCAGCTCCCTGTTTTAACCTAGCGTGCACCTATCGATCCCCTCTCCCTCTCGATTCCTCCAGCGCCGCCACTCCACACACGCCCCATGCCTTGCCTCCCATGGCGCCCGAAGCCATGCCCCGTCGCCCCTCCGGCCGGCGAGTCCAGGCCGCCCAGCTCGCCCTGCCTCGTTCCCGGATGGAACCGGTGTTCCCGCGCCTCCTCCTCGCCAAGTCCCCGTCGCCCGAGCGCTCGAGGAGAGGAGCTCCTCGAGCACCTGCGCCCGCATCCGTCGTCGTCCGCGCCCCGCAGGAGCCCCGCGCTGCTCGTCCCCTCCGTTTTGGTCGGAGTTCGCCGGAGCCCGAGCACCGGCCGCCTTGCACCCGCGAGCACCACCACCTCCATCGCGCCTCGAGCCTCCTCCTGTGCGCCTCCACCCTGGTTCCAGCCTCGACGACCCTTCCCCGACCTCCTCCTCGCGTGCTGTCTCCGCCTTCGCCTCCTGCTACCGGCGCGGCGCCGTACCTCCGCCGCCCGGCGACCTTCTACATCCACCTCCAGCAGCTCTCCCTGCGACCTCCTCTTCATCACCGCCTCGTGTCGTCCCTACCGACTCCGACCAGGGAGCCCCGCCGCTCGCCTGAGCGTGGCATCCGCCGCCTGTTCGTGCTGCATCGTCTCGTTCGCGGGCACTTCTTTGCCACAAGTGCTCCTGACTGAGACCCTCAAGTCATCTACCCGGAGCCCAAGTCCGAAGACTACCGTGGACGTGTGCCTCGTGTCAATTGGATACGTCAAGACCGCCAAGACCCATACCTGGATTGTCAAGTACCGTCTCCGGGATTCACCAAGTACAACGACGTCGGTGTCCCTCCAAGTTTGATGTTGGAACATGCACAGCTACCGTCACCGAAGACCCGGGTAGCAAAAACGCCAAGTTCCTCTCCGCCGTGAACCACTACTTCCACAACGCGACGTGAACCACTACCGTCGCAAGAACCAAGTCCAGCAAGGCCCCAAGTACCACGACACTGGCGACATGAACATGTACGAAATGTGTACGACCACACGATGTGATGCCAAGTACCACGACGACCGTGCACCACTACCGTCGCCCCGTAGATGTTGGGTTCATCAAGTCCCTCTCCGAAATGTGTACCACTACTTCCACTACGATCGTTCTGAGAACGTCTACTTCCTCTACATCGCACGGAGTCATTCCGTTCCGAATATGCATGCTTTGAAGGTATACCGCCGAGAACGACCGCTTGTGGACGAATGCATATGTTGCATGAAATGCTCGCGTTTGCAACGTTCCTGACGTGTTTCTTGCATGTTCTCGTTGCCATGCCATCGACCCTTGGGAACCCGGTTGCCGGGATCACCCCACCATCTTGCATGACACGCTCACGCCATGCTTCTTTTTGCACCGGTATCTCCATGACCTACCGGAACCGGGATGTTGCCGTAGCACCATTTCCGTTTCACCGCAGTGGCACCCTTTTCCTTCCGCCATGGCGACAAATGCCTCGTATCATGCTCATGTCAACATTTTCATAAAATTGATTAAAACTTGCATATGTCATCCGCATCATGATAACAATATTTAAAATGTTTATATTTGTTGTTTCCATTAAATTGCTAAATTTGCATATGGGGATTTTCCGGAATTGTTGTTTGTTATTTCCGGCCTCATTTAAACTTGCCTAAATAGTCAGTTTAATTATGCTTCACCTCTTGCCATGTTAACCAACATTTAATCTTGTCTTGTTCATAAACGAGAGCAAACTAAATAACTTGAATGTGGTGTTTCGTCAATATGCAAGTCGTTGCATATTGAGCTCCACTTAATTTGTAGTATTGTTTGTGCACTTTGCCATGCCATGCCTCTTTAAACCGGACATGCATCATACTTGACTGTGCATCATACCATGTTTATGATTGTGTGTTTACCATGTTGTTTGCTTCTTTCCGGTTTGCTTCTCTTGTTAGCTTCGGTTTCGTTCCGGAGTTGCGAGGGTTCGTTCGACTACGTCTGTTTGTCTTCATGGACTCGTTCTTCTTCCTTGCGGGATCTCAGGCAAGATGACCATACCCTCGAAATCACTTCTATCTTTGCTTGCTAGTTGCTCGCTCTATCGCTATGCTTGCGCTACCTACCACTTGTTTATCATGCCTCCCATATTGCCATGTCAAGCCTCTAACCATCCTTTCCTAGCAAACCGTTGTTTGGCTAAGTTACCGCTTTTGCTCAACCCTTCTTATAGCGTTGCTAGTTGCAGGCGAAGTTGAAGTTGGTTCCATGTTGGAACATGGATATTTTGGCATATCACAATATCTCTTATTTAATTAATGCATCTATATATTTGGTAAAGGGTGGAAGGCTCGGCCTTATGCCTGGTGTTTTGTTCCACTCTTGCCGCCCTAGTTTCCGTCATACTAGTGTTATGTTCCTTGATTTTTGCGTTCCTTACGCGGTTGGGTGATTTATGGGACCCCCTTGACAGTTCGCTTTGGTTGAAACTCCTCCAGCAAGGCCCAACCATGGTTTTACCATTTGCCACCTAAGCCTTTTTCCCTTGGGCTTTCGCGAGCCCGAGGGTCATCTTTATTTAACCCCCGCGGGCCAGTGCTCCTTCGAGTGTTGGTCCGAACCGAGCAACCTGCGGGGCCACCTCGGGGCAACTTGAGGGCTGGTTTTACTCGTAGCTTGAATTATCCGGTGTGACCTGAGAACGAGATATGTGCAGCTATCGGGATTTGTCGGCACATCGGGCGGCTTTGCTGCTCTTGTTTCAACATTGTCGAAATGTCTTGTAAACTGGGATTCCGAGACTGATCGGGTCTTCCCAGGAGAAGGAATATCCTTCGTTGACCGTGAGAGCTTATAATGGGCTAAGTTGGGACACCCCTGCAGGGTATTATCTTTCGAAAGCCGTGCCCGCGGTTATGTGGCAGATGGGAATTTGTTAATGTCCGGTTGTAGAGAACTTGACACTTGACTTAATTAAAATGCATCAACCGTGTGGGTAGCGTGATGGTCTCTTTTCGGCGGAGTCCGGGAAGAGAACACGGTCTTGTGTTATGCTTGAACGGAAGTAGCTTCAGGATCACTTCTTGATCATTTCTAGCTTGTCGACCATGCGTTTGCTTCTCTTCTCATTCTCATTTGCGTATGTTAGCCACCATATATGCTTAGTGCTTGCTGCAGCTCCACCACATTACCCCTTTTCCTACCCATAAGCTTAAATAGTCTTGATCTCGTGGGTGTGAGATTGCTGAGTCCTCGTGACTCACAGATTCTACCAAAATAGTTGCAGGTGCCATTGATACCAGTGCAGGTGACGCAACCGAGCTCAAGTGGGAGTTCGACGAGGACCTTGGTCGTTACTATGTTTCGTTTCCTGATGATCAGTAGTGGAGCCCAGTTGGGACGATCGGGGATCTAGCATTTGGGGTTATCTTTTTTCATTTGGATTTGACCGTAGTCGGTCTATGTGTGTATTTTGGATGATGTATGAATTTATTTATGTATTGTGTGAAGTGGCGATTGTAAGCCAACTCTCTTTATCCCATTCTTGTTCATTACATGGGATTGTGTGAAGAGGACCCTTCTTGCGGCAAAACCTACAATGCGGTTATGCCTCTAAGTCGTGCCTCGACACGTGGGAGATATAGCCGCATCGTGGGCGTTACAGTGGAGTCATCCACCAAAGGTCCGCTAGAAGATAGCTGGAGGGGGACGAAGGCACCAAGGGAACATCCCTCCCCGGCTATCACCCGAAGAGACCGATGATGATGGTGCTGGGGAGGGAGGGGAAGAGCAGAAAGACAAGGCGGCAGGTCACCAGAAGGAGAAGAAGGCGTCGGTGCCATCATACTCCGACCTGATGCCGTGCCACCCGCCTTCTTTGTCTTCCCTCATTTTCTCTCCATCACCACCGCTCCAGGAAGACGCCGGGCCCCCGACCCGACACCTTCCCCGGAGAAGCGGCCGACGGCTATGGGACTCGGGGTGCGCCACTCCCCATCTTGGCGGGTGGGAAGGCGCCTCTTTGTTCAGCATCGGCCCCGATTCCGGTCGAAGGGGAAGTGCCGGGATTACCAACAACCCGAGCCCTGCATTCCGGACGGGCGTCAGAGACTCCAAGAACCTGGTCACCAGGCCGATGGGTCACAATGGCTCGCGGCTAGGTCTGACGCTTCCTACACGGCCGACCAAGGCAGAGGAGATGAGCATTCCACCACAATGGGAAAGCTTGATATCTCCTGCACCACGGACGGCTCGCCCACCGCACCTCCTCCGGACCTAGACCACACTCACGCCCCAAGCATCGGCACGAGCATTTGACATCGCCAAACCCAAGCTATGGCCCGGGGCTTGGCCTCGGGCTCTCCCTTTTAGCATGACCATCAGGAAGCAGAGTATGGAGGAGAAGGGATGTGAGGATGAATGCCTTCGCTCCTCCCTTGCCCCTCCTTTTATAGGCGGGTCGGCGAAGGGAGCCGATCCCTCGACGGGTAAGCGCCGCCCTCCTTCGCCAATCCAAGAAGACCGGGCCCCTGCCTTGATGCTCTCCACACCACGCGCCTCCGTTACCTACCCCAATTGATGCATGCAGCATACGTGGATAAGGATAAGGGTGTGGTGGGAAGAGTGAATTGGCAGTTACTCGCCCGTGCGTTAAAGTCATTCACGGGCCATTACATGAGTGGCCCCACCGCGATTGGTGTTACGCGACGCATGGAAGAACCAGAGACCGGCCCGGGATCAAGTTAGTGAAGAAGCAAAGAAGATCTCAAGGGGCCAGCCACCTCTACGCCCCTACCTGTGCACTAGTTAGGGCCTACCCCGACGACGCCCGGCAGCGCGTTCGGGCCAGGGCCGGGGGCTCTTGTCGGTGCAACAGACCCTGGGTCCGTTGCCTAGACAGTGCACAGGCCCAATGACGAGATTACATCACCAAGGTCAGATCAAAGCACGAAGGAATCAGCTCCTTGAAGGATCAAAATGCAGATCAAGAAGACCAAGACTAGCCAGAGAGACAAGATATCACTATGGGGAAAAAACCTCCCTTGTCGGGCAGGCGAGCCTGGCAAGGTTGAGGTTACCCCGGAAGCAAGCCTCCAAGATCGCCCCGCCCTGCCTGCCAGGGCTCGCGGAGGTGAACCACTCCCCCACACCACCTCATAACAATGCACGTCGTCGATCAGTGCGGTGTCAAGCTCCTAAGTGACTAAGTGGCTGCTTCCTGCCACATGGCAGCCACTTCATATAGAAAATACCTCCAAATGACACCCTTGAGACGTGTCAAGCAAGCAGGCGCAAAGCTGGCAAAACAGCCTGGCAGCGCCTGCCGGGCATGCTGTGATGTGACACTAAGCGGCACATTTAATGTGCTTGTCAGCTTGCAGAGTTAGGTATGATAGCACTGTTTGCTATCTAATCAGTATGCAAAGACTAATTTGCCACTTTGGTGAACCCTTCATCTATAAAAGGAGGCCCATGGCAACCGTAGAAAGCATTTGAACCCTCACACATTCATACGCCTGTAGCCACTTTCGCCCCGAGGCAACCCTGCCGGGCAAGAGCGCCGCGTTTCATACCATTTTCCACCATCAATCCACCAAAGCAGGAGTAGGGTTTTACGCCTCGCGGCGGCCTGAACCTGGGTAAAATTACCCGTGCGATATCTGCCGTGCAGTGTTATGCTCCTCTGCTCTTTGTGCAACGTGCCCATCCCCCTGCCGAACCAAAAGGGGCCCATGGTGTCGGTGCAACAAACCCTGGGTCAGTTGCCCAGACTATGCACAGGCACGGGATCAAGACTGAAGCACCAGCCCAAGTCAGAGTACAAGGGACTAAGAGATTTGAAGGACCAATGTACAGATCAGAGAGACCAAGATCAAGCCAGAGAAGCAAGACAACATCGGAGAAAAGGCCTCCCTTGCTAGCAGGCGAGCCCGGCAAGGGGCGAGGCCACACTCAGAAGCAGACAAACAAGGTGCCCCGGCAGGGCCTGCTAGGACTCATGGAGACGAGACCACCTCACCAACCACTCCACCACGACCCACGTTGTCAATCAGTGCGGTGTCAAGCCGCAGAGTGACTAAGTGGCAGCCATTCACCACATGGCAGCCTCTCCCTACAGGAAAAACCCACAGATGACACCCGTCCTGCGACGTGTCAAGCAGGTGGGCATGGAGCTGGCAAGATAACCCGACAAGCCTTGCCGGGAAACCAATGATGCGACGTTGAGCGGTGCATTTTATGCACCCTATCGGCTCGCAGAGTTAGGTATGATAGCACTGTTTGCTATCTTATCAGTGTGTAATGACTACTTTGCCATTGTGGTAACCCCTTGACCTATAAAAGGAGGCCCATGGCAACAGTAGAAAGGATTAGAAGGTTGGATAACTCACACCCCCATACGCGTGTAGTCACTGCTACCTTGAGGCAACCCCTGACGGGCAAGTGTACTATGCTCCACCACCACCTTTACACCATCAATCCACGAAAGCAGGAGTAGGGTTTTATGCCTCACGGCAGCCCGAACCTGGGTAAAATTGCTTGTGTGATCTCTGTTGTGCTGCCCCACGCTCGTCTGCTCTTTGTGCAATACAACATCCCCCTGCCGAACGAGCAAGGGGCCCCTTGGTCCCATAGGTGGCCGTGGTTTCCCGCAACATCTTTGGTGCGCCAGGTAGGGGGCTCGCTTGCACGAACCTGAAGGCGTGTGCAGTGCGTCATCTTCATCACCATCTTCATCTTTCACGGCGCCATCAACCATGGCATCCAAGAAGAAACCCGGTCCTTCGGCTCACCCATCGACCTCGAAGGCTCCGCCACCCGCGGCCTCTAACGTTGCGGGGGGTGCAGAGACAAGCGAGGACACGGACGCTGTTGGGGATGTGGTTGGAGCAGGCGGCACCGTCACCACTTCCTCTCGGCCGACGCGGGAGCGGGGGAAGTGGTGACGGTTACCCCTTTTCCTCGCCGACGGGCACATGCGCAGCAACAACACGTGGAACGGGGCGAATCGCCGCCCTCCGGCCGCTCCCCCACGGGTGCGGTCGCAGCGAGTGTGCCTCCCCCGGAATGGGTCGACCAAGCCCCTGTGCCCGACGGAGCCGCTGTCCCTCGAGCGCCTTCGCCACACCACATCCAAGTGGTCGCCCCCAGCGGGGGCGCAGTGCTACCGCCGCTGGCAGCATCAGGAGCCGGGCGACGGTGCAATCGACTTCGTCATCACCCATGCCAAGTACAGCTTCGGAGGCCATGGCGCGGGCTCAACTGCTGCTGAGGTTTCCGCCAGCGGCCGAGAAAATGGAAGAATGGCATGCCACCATCCAGAGTCTGCTCGGTTTCGCTGAGGCTGGGGGCTCACGTCGAGTTGGCCCACCACAGACTCCCCAAGTGATAGCAACAGCTCATGCTGCTGACTGTACGGAAGGGGCCATCCCCACGGTGCTGTCCCCACCGCGGTAGCCAGCGCGAGCACAACAGAATCAAGATCCCGACGATATCTCGATGGCCTCTTCTGACCCTCGAGCACGTCCAGGCCAATGACGAGCCCCGGAGGATAGGCAGAGAGGAGACACGCGCGTCATCGTCGAGCAACGCCGCGATGACTTCAAGCGGACCGACGGGTGCGATGGCCTTGACGTCGATGAGCCCGCGCTCAGTATTGGCGGGTGCCTACCTTTTGAGGTTGGCTGCCATGCCTTTACTCGTGAGCTACGGCAAGTCCGTTGGCCGTCCGTTCGTACGTTCAAGCCAGAGATACCTGAGAAGTACGATGGGAGGCTGAACCCGGCAGAGTTCCTGAGCATCTACACCATCGGTGTTCAGGCTGCTGGGGGAAAAGATGAGAAGGTGTTCGCCAACTACTTCCCTTTGGCCCTCAAGTCCAATGTGAGGTCTTGGCTGATGCACCTACCGGAGAACTCCATTTTGTCATGGGCCGACCTGTGCCATAAGTTTATTGGTACCTTCAATGGCGGTCATCAAGAACCCGGCAGGCCCAGCGACTTGCAGCTTCTCCAACAGAAGGAAGGATAAACCCTCCATAAGTATTTACAGAGATTCAGCAAAGTTCATAGAAACATCCCAAATATCCATCTAGCAGCCGTAATAGCTGCCTTCCAGTCCAATGTGCGCAACCACCGGATCCGTTCTAAGATGAACGTACGGTTGCCCAAGACTGTGAAGGAGCTCTACACATTAGTGGATAAGTGTTTCGGATGGAGGAGGGAAGGAAGTTGCCCGGAGAGGAAGATTGCACCAATGCTGATTCAGAGGATGATGATGAATCAACTAGTTAGAAGAAGAGCAAGAAACGTAGTAAGAAGCGGAGGGATAAGGCAGTGATGACTGTTGAAGGATCGGGCACGCCTAGTACCGACAAGAAGGCCAAAGCTGAGGCCCCCGGCAAGGAAGCTGCCGTGTGCACTGACTGCCGGGAAGCCCCAGCTGCTGAGAAAGCCGGGAAAGGTGATGGGCCATACTAGAAGATTCATCGGACCAAGGGCCACGACCTTCAAGAGTATTATCAGGTTTATCATCTTGTCAAGAGACAGAGAGCAGAGTATGAGAAGCGTGATAAGGAAAAGAGTTAGAATGTTGCTGGCGATAAGGGCCGAGGCGGTGAAGTAAATCGCCCCGGCAAACCCCTTCGGAACCAAGGAAAGCCCGCCAAAGGTCGAGAGAAGGAAGTTTGTGATGAGCAGAGTGATGGAGGGAATGAAGAGGAAACCAGTGAGCAAGAGTTTCAGAAGGCCACTGATGCCCTGTGCATTGACGGGGGTTCATCTCTGCACACCTCTCACTGCCAACTCAAGCGATGGGCGCGAGAAGTCAATGCCGTGGAACCAGCGCCAGAGGCCCAGAAGCCGCTCAAGTGATCCCGCACGCCCATCATCTTTGACAAGGAGGATCACCCTAGCCGTACCACTGCGGTAGGGTGTCTGCCATTGTTGGTCTCCCCAACGATTCGCAACCTCAAGGTCAGTGCAGCCTTGGTAGCGTGCAACACGGTGGGAGGGGACGCCTTGGTAGCCTTGGTGGCGTAGCGAGAAGTGGATGAGGTAGAGAGTGAGCAGGGACCGGCAGAGTTAGAGAAGGATCATGACAGTAATGAGCACGGCAAGGAGAGCAACCCCAAGGAAGCGGCAAGGAAGAAAGTGGTGTAGCACCCAGTGTACTTCATCAGCTCCCTATTACAGGGGGCTACATGCAAAAATTGATCTTTGGTCTCATCATGGCCTCAAGGAAACTGCGCCACTACTTCCAAGCCCATGAGATCATGGTTGTCACTCATTTCCCGTTGCAAAGGATACTCTATAACCCTGAGGCTACCGGCAGAATAGTGGAATGGGCTTTGGAGTTATCCAGTTTTGGTTTGATGTTTGAGAGCACATCAACTATTCAGAGCAGGGCATTGGCAGAGTTTATTGCAGAATGGACTCCAACCCCTGATGAGGAAGTGACAGAGACAGTTATCCTCGGCAAGGAATTGCCCCAAGAATGGGTTATGTATTTTGATGCTGCGTTTTCCCTACAAGGTGCAGGAGCTGGCGTTCTTCTTGTTGCCCCCTCCGGGGAGCACTTGAAGTACGTCGTCCAAATGTGTTTTGCCCGGGAAGAAGCAACCAACAATACAGCTGAGTATGAAGAGCGCCTTGCTGGGCTCAAGATTGTAGCTGAATTGGGAATTAAGAAGCTGATCATTCGAGGAGATTCACAGCTTGTGGTGAGACAAGTAAACAAGGATTACCAAAGTCCATTGATGGAGGCATGCGTATAGGAAGTGAGGAGATTGGAGGTGCGCTTTGATGGATTGCAAACAGAGCATGTACCCCGTGTGGAAAACAACATAGCTGATCACCTGTTAAAGTGTGCTGCTCAGAAGCTTCCTATGGGACCAGGGACTTTCGTTCTCCACCTCACTCAGCCCTCCGTATCGTCGACAAAAATGGCCTGGAAGAGGAGAAAGTTGGACTCCGGTAAGCCTCTCCCGGTGGAGCCGTCCGCTCCTGGCAGAGACCCTGCCGGAAACAACTCCTCACAGCCTGCCAGACCACCCCTCCAGCCAGGCCCATGGACCCCACGAACGAGGCTTGTGCTCCTGCAGCAAAGGAGGTGCAGCTAGTCCTCGTTGCCGAGCCCCAGGCTCCAACTTGGGCTAGGCACATTGTCCACTTTCTCCAAATCGAAGAGCTTTCCGGCGACCAAGATGAAGCTAAAAGAGTAGCCCGGAGGGCCAGTATGTATCAGTTTGTCAATGACACTCTATACAGAAGGAGGCCCAACGGTGTGAAATGGAAGTGTGTCTGCCGGGAAGAAGGAAAGGAACTGCTGGCTGAGATACACAAAGGAATGTGCGACTCCCACATTGGATCAAGGGCATTAGTTGGGAAAGCATGCCGGCAAGGATTCTATTGGCCCACATCCCTCCAAGATGCGGTCGAGCTAGTCACGATATGTGAAGCCTGCTAGTTCCATTCCAAGAAAACGCACCTGCCTGCCCAAGCTCTTCAAACAATCCCTCTATCATGGCCATTTTTGGTCTGGGGGCTCGATATCCTCGGTCCCTTCCCCGAGCAATCGGGGGCTTTGAAATCTTGTTCGTTGCTATCGACAAGTTTACAAAGTGGCCGGAAGTGACTGCCATGAGAAAGGTGACACCTCAATCAGCTATCAAGTTCTTGAAAGATCCGGTGTGTCGTTTTAGAGTTCCAGCAAGGATCATTACCGACAACAGCACCCAGTTCACGAGCCGCGCCTTCATGCAATATGTTCATGCCCTCGGATGCAAGATCTCATTTGCCTCTATGGCACAACCCAGAGCAATGGACAAGCTGAGAGGGCGAACGCTGAAGTGCTGCGTGGACTCAAGACGAGAACCTTTGATACGCTGCAGAAGCACAGCAGGCAGTGGATCGAGGAGCTGCCGGTAGTTCTCTGGTCCCTCAGAACGACACCAAACCAAGCTACCGGGCAGGCTCCCTTCTCCCTGGTCTATGGGGCTGAAGCAGTTATCCGCACGGAACTCATTTACGGGTCGCCTCAAGTGTTTGCCTACGATGAAGTAGCGCACGATCAGCACCGGCATGACGACGCTGTGCTACTCGAGGAGAACAGTTTTCGGGCTGCTACGCGTGTTGCACGCTATCAGCAAGCCCTGCATCGCTATTATAGCCGCAGGGTTAACGCCCGGTGTTTTTAGGAAGGTGACCTTGTCCTTAGGCACGTTCAGTCTACCAAGGGTACAAGCAAATTGTCACCGAAGTGGGAAGGCCCTTATCGGGTAGTACGAGTCACCAGACCTAGCGTCGTCCATCTGGAGACCGAAGATGGCACTCAGTTGGAAAACTCATGGAATATTGAGCATCTCCGCAAGTTCTACCAGTAAGGCGCGGATGTCGGGCCCTGCCTGGCAGCCACCCTTTTGTACAGGCCTTGCCTCAGCTGCATGTAACCCCTTGTACAAAGCCAGGGCGATGACCCTGTGCAAGAGCATATAAAGAAGCGTTGTGGGGGCCCCCGACCAAGATTGCATGCATGCATGAGCATTCCAAGATAACTGCATAAGCATTTCATGAGCATTTGCATATGCATATAGATAGGGTCGCATCCTGCATTCATTCTCATCCTCATGAAGCTGTAGGTTCCTGCCGTGGACTTGGCTTTGACAAGGAGTTGAGAAGATTTCTTGGCACTACGATCCTCGGCAAGCCAAACATATAAGTTCTTCCTCCTGTCTGTTAGTGTTCTGTAAGCTATAACTTGTGCATAAGAAAGCCTCACCACTCTTTTGAGACTTAGGTGCTCCCATCCCTGACTCGAACGTTGCTTCGGTCAGGATGGTCGCAATGGCCTTTGTTAAAAAGAAGTTGGCGGGGGGCTGGTCCCTTTGTCTCTTGCCTGATAAACGCAACTCTGCGGCAGACCAAAAAGGGTACCGGAGGATAGCCTGCCGGGGAAAACTCGTTTATTTTTATTAAAGAGGCATCTCACCTCTGCATGAACATACACATGCACGGGTTCCCGACAAGGTTCGTCTTTTTCATTAATATGCTGATGCAAGCACAAGCATTACAGAACACAAACATGGACTCGGGAGATTACATTATTTAAATTAAAATTTGGCAAGTGCCGACAAGTGTAAGATTTAAAAAAGATAAGTGCCCCATTATGCCTTTGCCCTTGTCCATCTCCCTCGGGATATTACATGGACGGACTAAAGAAGCAAGAGGCGGACTTGGCTTGGATTCAGCGCCTCCCCAGGATCAAGATGACGCCATCCTCTAGTTGGGAGGGAGGAACTGGAGGGCAGGAGGGACGGTGGCGCTGAAGGGAGCCTAGACAGGGGTAGCGGATTCACCAGCAAACGCGAGCCGTCAGAACGGTCGCCCCCGTTCTTGGCGCGTCGTGGGTTGTTGCTACCTCCCGTTCGACGATCCCGTCACGGCAGCCGTACAAGACACCATGCTCTCCGAGGGACTCCCCACAAAGAGCATGGTCGTCCCCAGCGGCCCTGATATTGGAAGCCACCAAGCGCCTAGAAGATTTTAATAGGAGAAAAGAGCCCTCCTGCATGGGGAAAGAACGACGCCCAAGAGGAGTCGGGGTCGCCTTTGCCAACGGCGACTTCCTTCGATGACCCCTCCCCAGCGCCGCTATGAGAAGAAGAATGGGGAGCGATCGGCTACCACACGCCATGCCCACATCTAGCCTCGACATGGTGTCGTTCGCGTCCCCTCCCACTGAAGTCAAGGCCACGGGCGGCCCGGCGGCAAGCACGCCGGGATTGCCACTCCCGATGTTGTCGCCGTGCTGCCCGAGTCCTCCTTTCAGATCCAGGGAAGACTTCAAGATGGAGCCCAGGGCACGGCCCCAAGCTCTTTTTCTCAGCATAACCAGCAGAAGCAGGAGACAGATGAGGATGAATGCGAGGATGAGTGACTCCGCCCCTCCCTTTTATAGGCGGGCCGGGAGGGGAGCCACTCCCTCAACGGGCGGCCACCGTCCTCCTCCGCCAATTCAAGACGACCGGGCCCTCACCTTGATGCTCTCCCGAGCCATGTGCCTCCGTTACCTACCCAGCATGATGCATGCGGCATACGTGGCCAAGGGATAAGGGCGTGCTGGGAAGAGTGAATTGGCAGCTTCTACCCCATGCGTTAAAGTCATTCACGGGCCATTACTGGAGCGGCCCCACCATGATTGGCTTTACACAACGCGCGGAGAAACCGAAAACTAGCCCAGAATCAAGACTAATGAAGAAGCAGAGAAGGCCTCAAGAGACCAGCCTCTTCAGAAACCTCGCCTATGCACTTATTAGGCCCTACCCCGACGACGCTCGGCAGCGCGTTCGGGGCAGGCCCGGGGGCTTCTGTTGGTGCAACAAACCCTGGGTCTGTTGCCCAGACTGTGCACATGCACATGATCAAGATTGAAGCACCAGCCCAAGTCAAAGTACAAGGGACGAAGAGATTTGAAGGAGCAACATACAGATCAGAGAGACCAAGATCAAGCCAGAGAAGCAAGACAACATTGGAGACAACACTCAGAAGTAGACAACCAAAGGCGCCCCGGCAGGGCCTACAGGGACTCACGGAGACGAGACCACCTCACCAACCACTCCACCATGACCCACGTCATCAATCAGTGCGGTGTCAAGCCGCAGAGTGACTAAGTGGCAGCCATTCGCCACATGGCAGCCTTTCCCTATAAAAAAACCCACAGATGACACCCGTCCTGCGACGTGTCAAGCGGGCGGGCATGGAGCTGGCAAGATAGCCCGGGAAGCCATGTTGGACAACCAATGATGTGACGTTGAGTGGTGGATTCAATGCACCATGTTAGCCCGTAAAGTTTGGTATGACAGCACTGTTTGCTATCTTATCAGTGCGTAATGACTACTTTGCCATTGTGGTAACCCCTTGACCTATAAAAGGAGGCCCATGGAAACCATAGAAAGGGTTAGAAGGTTGGATAACTCACACCCCCATACGTGCGTAGTCGCTGCTGCCTTGAGGCAGCCGCTGCCGGGCAAGTGTACTATGCTCCACCACCACCTTTCCACCATCAATCCACCAAAACAGGAGTAGGGTTTTATGGCTCACGGCAGCCCAAACCTGGGTAAATTGCCTGTGTGATGTCTGCCATGCTGGCCCACACTCGTCTACTCTTTGTGCAATGCGATGTCCCCCTGCCGAACCAGCAAGGGGCCTCTTGGTCCCATAGGCGGCCCTGGTTTCCCGCGACACATGGGCCCATAGGTGGCCGTGGTTTCCCACGACACTTGTTAATATGCTTGAGTATTGAAGTCTTCATGTCAAATATAGACTATTACTTTGAATCATCTAAAGGTCCAAATGTGCATGCTACAAAAGAAAATAATATGTGACGAACATTTTAGGAAGCATTCCGCATAAAAAATTCTGTTTTTATCATTTACCTATGTCGGATTTCGGGCTCCGCAAACCCTTGAGAGGTTCGAACTCTGGGGTGCATGTGAAGAACTTGTCTTCCCTAGTCTGCCTGCTCGCTAATCTCAATGCCTAGCTCAATGAACCGAATGGAAAAGAGACACAGCAGTTTCCCAGGTTCGGGCCACATTGCGGTGTAGAACCCTACTCCTGCTTTGTGGTCGATTGGCCTCGTGGGGCTGAGTATGAACTAGTACAGTGGGTAACACCCTCAGGAGGAGGAGTGTTCTTATGCTCGATGAGCTGGTGGGTGTGAGAATGATCTCAATGATCCGTCCCTACTACAGTGGTGGTGCTGCTCTATTTATAGGGGCCTTCGTCCTCTTCCCAAATGTAGGCGGGAAGGGATCCCACAATGACCAAATTTGAAGGGAGACAACTAGTACATGCTATCCTAAAAAAAGTGGTCTTCGCCTGCAACAGCCTCTGGTGGTGACGCTGTGGTGGGCTCGGCAATGACCTCCGTCCTGGCGGTCTTGGTCTTGTTGCACCGGAATGGAAACCTTTGGCTGATTCCTCGGGTCTCCGCGCATGCGCTTGCCCTAAGAACCAAAGAGGAAACTGGTACACTGCGCCCGCTGGCGCCTGCCTGGGCTTGGTCATCATGGCTCACGTCACCCGAACCTCGCGACGTGAGCCTTGCATAGAAATCTCCGCTCCACGGGAGCCAGCCCGGGGAGGCCACCCGCGTCGTGGACTTGGTGTCGTCCACCTCGCGAGGCTTGGCCCCTCGTGAGGTTCTTGAGTTATTGATGCTGAAGCTGGGGCATACCAGGCTGTCGATGGAGCCACGTAGTGGGCCGCAGGCAGGCAGGTCTGGGTACCCCCATACCCAGAATGCCGATAGTAGTCCCCGGGCCCAAGGCGCGCTCGAACTTGGCTTCTGGGCGAAACCAAAGGGCAAATGCAGAGCGTCGCAGGCCCTAATTGCCTGAGGCCTCGGTCGACACGTGGCCAAGGGATAAGGGCGTGGTGGGAAGAGTGAATTGGCAGTTTCTACCGCATCCGTTAAAGTTATTCACGGGCCATTACTGGAGCGGCCCCACCATGATTGGCTTTACACAACGCGCGGAGAAACCGAAAACTGGCCCAGAATCAAGACTAATGAAGAAGCAAAGAAGGCCTCAAGAGACCAGCCTCTTCAGAAACCTCGCCTATGCACTTATTAGGCCCTACCCCGACGACGCTCGGCAGCGCGTTCGGGGCAGGCCCGGGGGCTTCTGTTGGTGCAACAAACCTTGGGTCTGTTGCCCAGACTGTGCACATGCACATGATCAAGATTGAAGCACCAGCCCAAGTCAGAGTACAAGGGACGAAGAGATTTGAAGGATCAACGTACAGATCAGAGAGACCAAGATCAAGACAGAGAAGCAAGACAACATTGGAGACAACACTCAGAAGTAGACAACCAAGGCGCCCCGGCAGGACCTACCGGGACTCACGGAGACGAGACCACCTCACCAACCACTCCACCATGACCCACGTCATCAATCTGTGCGGTGTCAAGCCGCAGAGTGACTAAGTGGCAGCCATTCGCCACATGGCAGCCTCTCCCTACAGGAAAAACCCACAGATGACACTCGTCCTGCGACGTGTCAAGCGGGCGGGCATGGATCTGGCAAGATAGCCCGGGAAGCCTTGTTGGACAACCAATGATGTGACGTTGAGCGGTGCATTTAATGCACCATGTTAGCCCATAAAGTTTGGTATGACGGCACTGTTCGCTATCTTATCAGTCCGTAATGACTCTTTTGCCATTGTGGTAACCCCTTGACCTATAAAAGGAGGCCCATGGAAACCATAGAAAGGGTTAGAAGGTTGGATAACTCACACCCCCATACGTGCGTAGTCGCTGCTGCCTTGAGGCAGCCCCTGCCGAGCAAGTGTACTATGCTCCACCACAACCTTTCCACCATCAATCCACCAAAACAGGAGTAGGGTTTTATGGCTCACGGCGGCCCAAACCTGGGTAAATTGCCTGTGTGATCTCTGCCATGCTGGCCCACACTCGTCTACTCTTTGTGCAATGCGACGTCCCCCTGCCGAACCAGCAAGGGGCCTCTTGGTCCCATAGGCGGCCGTGGTTTCCCGCGACACATGGGCCCATAGGTGGCCGTGGTTTCCCACGACACTTGTTAATATGCTTGAGTATTGAAGTCTTCATGTCAAATATAGACTATTACTTTGAATCATCTAAAGGTCCAAATGTGCATGCTACAAAAGAAAATAATATGTGACGAACATTTTAGGAAGCATTCCGCATAAAAAATTCTGTTTTTATCATTTACCTATGTCGGATTTCGGGCTCCGCAAACCCTTGAGAGGTTCGAACTCTGGGGTGCATGTGAAGAACTTGTCTTCCCTAGTCTGCCTGCTCGCTAATCTCAATGCCTAGCTCAATGAACCGAATGGAAAAGAGACACAGCAGTTTCCCAGGTTCGGGCCACATTGCGGTGTAGAACCCTACTCCTGCTTTGTGGTTGATTGGCCTCGTGGGGCTGAGTATGAACTAGTACAGTGGGTAACACCCTCAGGAGGAGGAGTGTTCTTATGCTCGATGAGCTGGTGGGTGTGAGAATGATCTCAATGATCCGTCCCTACTACAGTGGTGGTGCTGCTCTATTTATAGGGGCCTTCGTCCTCTTCCCAAATGTAGGCGGGAAGGGATCCCACAATGACCAAATTTGAAGGGAGACAACTAGTACATGCTATCCTAAAAAAAGTGGTCTTCGCCTGCAACAGCCTCTGGTGGTGACGCTGTGGTGGGCTCGGCAATGACCTCCGTCCTGGCGGTCTTGGTCTTGTTGCACCGGAATGGAAACCTTTGGCTGATTCCTCGGGTCTCCGCGCATGCGCTTGCCCTAAGAACCAAAGAGGAAACTGGTACACTGCGCCCGCTGGCGCCTGCCTGGGCTTGGTCATCATGGCTCACGTCACCCGAACCTCGCGACGTGAGCCTTGCATAGAAATCTCCGCTCCACGGGAGCCAGCCCGGGGAGGCCACCCGTGTCGTGGACTTGGTGTCGTCCACCTCGCGAGGCTTGGCCCCTCGTGAGGTTCTTGAGTTATTGATGCTGAAGCTGGGGCATACCAGGCTGTCGATGGAGCCACGTAGTGGGCCGCAGGCAGGCAGGTCTGGGTACCCCCATACCCAGAATGCCGATAGTAGTCCCCGGGCCCAAGGCGCGCTCGAACTTGGCTTCTGGGCGAAACCAAAGGGCAAGTGCAGAGCGTCGCAGGCCCTAATTGCCTGAGGCCTCGGTCGACACGTGGCCAAGGGATAAGGGCGTGGTGGGAAGAGTGAATTGGCAGTTTCTACCGCATCCGTTAAAGTTATTCACGGGCCATTACTGGAGCGGCCCCACCATGATTGGCTTTACACAACGCGCGGAGAAACCGAAAACTGGCCCAGAATCAAGACTAATGAAGAAGCAAAGAAGGCCTCAAGAGACCAGCCTCTTCAGAAACCTCGCCTATGCACTTATTAGGCCCTACCCCGACGACGCTCGGCAGCGCGTTCGGGGCAGGCCCGGGGGCTTCTGTTGGTGCAACAAACCTTGGGTCTGTTGCCCAGACTGTGCACATGCACATGATCAAGATTGAAGCACCAGCCCAAGTCAGAGTACAAGGGACGAAGAGATTTGAAGGATCAACGTACAGATCAGAGAGACCAAGATCAAGACAGAGAAGCAAGACAACATTGGAGACAACACTCAGAAGTAGACAACCAAGGCGCCCCGGCAGGACCTACCGGGACTCACGGAGACGAGACCACCTCACCAACCACTCCACCATGACCCACGTCATCAATCTGTGCGGTGTCAAGCCGCAGAGTGACTAAGTGGCAGCCATTCGCCACATGGCAGCCTCTCCCTACAGGAAAAACCCACAGATGACACTCGTCCTGCGACGTGTCAAGCGGGCGGGCATGGATCTGGCAAGATAGCCCGGGAAGCCTTGTTGGACAACCAATGATGTGACGTTGAGCGGTGCATTTAATGCACCATGTTAGCCCATAAAGTTTGGTATGACGGCACTGTTTGCTATCTTATCAGTCCGTAATGACTCTTTTGCCATTGTGGTAACCCCTTGACCTATAAAAGGAGGCCCATGGAAACCATAGAAAGGGTTAGAAGGTTGGATAACTCACACCCCCATACGTGCGTAGTCGCTGCTGCCTTGAGGCAGCCCCTGCCGAGCAAGTGTACTATGCTCCACCACAACCTTTCCACCATCAATCCACCAAAACAGGAGTAGGGTTTTATGGCTCACGGCGGCCCAAACCTGGGTAAATTGCCTGTGTGATCTCTGCCATGCTGGCCCACACTCGTCTACTCTTTGTGCAATGCGACGTCCCCCTGCCGAACCAGCAAGGGGCCTCTTGGTCCCATAGGCGGCCGTGGTTTCCCGCGACACATTGCCCCATAGGTGGCCGTGGTTTCCCACGACACTTGTTAATATGCTTGAGTATTGAAGTATTCATGTCAAATATAGACTATTTCTTTGAATCGTCTAAAGGTCCAAATGTGCATGCTACAAAAGAAAATAATATGTGACGAACATGTTACGAAGCATTCCGCATAAAAAATTCTTTTTTTATCATTTACCTATGTCGGATTTCGGGCTCCGCAGACCCTTGAGAGGTTTGAACTCTGGGGTGCATGTGAAGAACTTGTCCTCCCTAGTCTGCCTGCTCGCTAATCTCACCGCCTAGCTCAATGAACCGAATGGAAAAGAGACACAGCAGTTTCCCAGGTTCGGGCCACATTGCAGTGTAAAACCCTACTCCTGCTTTGTGGTCGATTGGCCTCGTGGGGCTGAGTATGAACTAGTACAGTGGGTAACACCTTCAGGAGGAGGAGTGTTCTTATGCTCGATGAGCTGGTGGGTGTGAGAATGATCTCAATGATCCGTCCCTACTACAGTGGTGGTGCTGCTCTATTTATAGGGGCCTTCGTCCTCTTCCCAAATGTAGGCGGGAAGGGATCCCACAACGACCAAATTTGAAGGGAGACAACTAGTACATCCTATCCTAAAAAAAGTGGTCTTCGCCTGCAAAAGCCTCTGGTGGTGACGCTGCGGTGGGGTCGGCAATGACATCCGTCCTGGCGGTCTTGGTCTTGTTGCACCGGAATGGAAGCCTTTGGCTGATTCCTCGGGTCTCCGCGCATGCGCTTGCCCTAAGAACCAAAGAGGAAACTGGTACACTGCGCCCGCTGGCGCCTGCCTGGCCTTGGTCATCATGGCTCACGTCACCTGAACCTCGCGACGTGAGCCTTGCATAGAAATCTCCGCTCCACGGGAGCCAGCCCGGGGAGGCCACCCCCGTCGTGGACTTGGTGTCGTCCACCTCGCGAGGCTTGGCCCCTCGTGAGGGTCTTGAGTTATTGATGCTGAAGCTGGGGCATACCAGGCCGTCGATGGAGCCACGCAGTGGGCCGCAGGCAGGCAGGTCTGGGTACCCCCATACCCAGAATGCCGATAGTAGTCCCCGGGCCCAAGGCGCGCTTGAACTTGGCTTCTGGGCGAAGCCAAAGGGCAAGTGCAGAGCGTCACGGGCCATAGTCGCCTGAGGCCTCGGTCGACACGTGGCGATTGATGGGACGTGGTCGTCTCCGCTTCCCCACATTGCCTCGGCAACCGTTCGACTTGACGAGACCCTGCTGCATGCAGAGAAAATCATCATTGCATATGATCATGGAGGCTGGCATTTATCCTCCCACTGGCTATAAATGAGGGGAGGGGCAGAGCCCCCTTTACTCATGTCCGTCTTCTCGCCATTCCTCTTCGTCCTTACCTCGCCGCATTGTTGTAGTTCTCATGGCGCCGACAAGGAAGTTCTCCGCCACCAAGAAGGGGAAGGCCCCCAAGGAGGGACCCGGCTCGCCGCCGCCCAAGAGAGGGCGAGGCCGTCCCCTCAAGCACACCGCGACTCTTGCGGTGGCTCCTTGGGGGTGTGGGCGCGCCTTGGGAGGCCGCAGCGGTGCTTCTTCTCGAGGCGGAAGACGCCCAGGGCGAGGCAGCCCCTGCGACGAGGGGAGGCGGGCCATGGTTGCCCGGCCTCCTCGGCCGCGCTTCCACTCGGCGGAGGTGCTCCCGGAGTTCGTCATGTGGTCGGAGAGGCCGGCCGGCACCTGGCTCCCGCTCCTTTGCTTCTTCGCGGGCGAGCTGCCGGCCGCAGGGATTGACGGCCTCTGGCTGCAGCTGATGGCTGCTGCAGCATGGCTTCGTGGGTTGGGGTTGAAGTTACCGCTGCCGGTAATGTGTCCCTGGCCCGCGGCTGGTAGGCGTTCGCCCATGCGCGCGGCCTAAGCAGGAGGTGCACCCTCCATTTCAAGTACGATGGCCTCGCAACCCTCTACATGAGGGTGTTTGGGGAAGATAGTCGTCGTGCAGGGTGCTGCCCCAAAGACGGCAGCGGCGACGATGAGCTTGGCCTTGACGACAGTCACGACGACGCCGAGGGTGAGCTTGCCCTTGGCGACGGCCGCACTACCTTCAGTAGCGGCGGCTCCTCCTCGGGCGAGAGCACGAGCAGCGGCAGCTACGGCCAGCCACCACATCACCGGGCTCGCTTCCAGGAAGGTGGTGGGTCGTCTCGTCGCCGCGTTCCAGTGAAGCGGGAGGAAGGCTCGGACTGAGTCCAGGGGCCACCGGCGCCAGGCCTCGGGAGCTGCTGTGGTCGTGCGGACCGCTCTTGTTTAACCTTTCCTTTCTCCTACATTTTGAAAAAAGTAGAGGGCCCTACTGGGGCGTGTAATGAACCATGGTACTTATGCCACTATGCTATGCTTATTGTTCTGATGTTATGCCGTGATATCCATGTTCCGAGTAAGTGAGGTAGGATAACTTAGCTTGATGCGCTCGTAGTAGTAATTTCCCATCTTGCGAGGACGCGTCCCTCAGCATCTAGTGAAATCCCCTTGCTGCCGACTCAGGAGCCATTGGCCTCAGGAGACATCGTAAAGCTCCAGAGTTGTTAGAAAGTTTGATGGGGTGCCTTGCTTTTCCTTGCACGAGCCCCCAGGCATGAGTTAGATTTGCCTAGGTGCATCGCGTCGTGCTGCCCGAGGGGCACGGACTTAATAGTGTGCGCAAGTCGACGAGCTCATCCGAGAATGTCTCGCGAGGATCAAGGACTCCGAAGCTCTGGGGAAACAGCGCTTTGGCGAAGTGTGTTCACGGCGCAGGCGAACCCGACGCATGCACACACCTGCCCAGACCCCGCGCGTGAGATGCGCAAGGAGGAGCGACGGGCAACTACCGCTCTCCCTGGGCTGAGATCGAAAGGCAAGAGAAGTAAAAGAGGGGGAATCCAACTTGGCAATCAATAAACGCAAGAACTCCAAATTCCATTAAAATTTTTGCAAACCAACTACAAAAAGCAAGCAAAAGAATAGCCACGACCGGCACCTAGACTAGTCTTCTCACCAGCGCGGAGCTAAGTGCTGCCACTAGGATGTGGGAGGGAGCCCCCGAGGCCCGAGAGCAGCACTCCGGAGACTCTGGGCCATGTACAACCCCAGTCATTATTACGTGAGAGTGTCACGAGCGGAGACCTTCACAGGAACTGGGCCTTGCTTCATGGGTAGAACTTCTGGAGGTGGTCGATGTTCCAGGCGTTCTGGATGGGGATCCCATCCTGCGTCTCCAAGCACACCGCGCCAGGCCTGGAGACGCGGGCGACCCTAAACGGGCCCTCCCACATGGGTGAGAGCTTATGCAACCCTTCCCTGGCCCGCCTCAGGACGAGATCACCCACCTCGAGCATCCTGGAGCGGAGGCTGCAGTAGTGGTACCGCCGCAACGCCTACTGGTACCTTGTCGCCCGGATCAAGGCTTGGTGGTGGCGTTCCTCCCCAAGCACGATGTCCATCCCCCGCGAGGAGTCCTGGCGTGCCTCGTCAAATGCCAAGATCCTCGTGGAGCGATGCTTGACCTCGTGTGGGAGAAGCGCTTCGGCTCCGTAGATGAGAAAGAATGGAGTCTCGCCGATTGGCTTGGTTGCGGTGGTGTGGATGGACCACAGCACGGACTGGTGGTCGTCCAGCCAACCCCTGCTGTAAGCCTCGAGGTTCTTCCTGAAAGTTCTTGCCTTGAGGCCCCTCAGGACCTCCGCGTTGGCACGCTCAGCATGGCCGTTGCTCCTGGGGTGTGCCACTGACGCATAGCATACCTGCATTCCAAGGTTAGCATAGTATGTTTTGAAGAGATTGCTAGTGAACTGCGAGCCGTTGTTGGTGATGATGCGATTAAGGACCCCGAACCGGCTCACTAGGCCCTTGATGAACTTGACCGCCGAGCCGGCCGGGATGGTGCGGATAGCCTCCACCTCCGCCCACTTGGTGAACTTGTCGATGGCAACGTAGAGGTAGCGGTAGCCCCCTGGCGCTCGAGGGAACGGGCCCAAGATGTCCAGCCCCCAGACCGCTAACGGCCATGAGAGCGGGATGGTTTGGAGATCCTGAGCAAGCTGGTGGATTTGCTTGGCGTGGAACTGGCAGGCTTCACAGGATCTCACCAGCTCGGTGGCGTCATTGAGCGCAGTAGGCTAGTAGAATCCGCTACGAAATGCCTTGCCCACGAGGGTGCGCGATGATGAGTGATGCCCGCAGTCCCCACCGTGTATGTCGGTTAACAACTCACATCCCTGCTCCCTGGAGATGCATCGCAGAGAAACATCATTTGGCCATTTTCGATAGAGCTCATCGTCCTGAATGCAGTAGGCAGTGGCCTGCCGAGCCACATGCTCTGTGTCTTCCTCCTTCTCCGGCAGGGTCCCCTGAAGCAGGTACACCTTGAACTCTTAGGTCCAGCACCCCTTCTGAGGCTCGAGCGCGAGGAGTAGACGTGCTCCCGAGGTTGGGCCGCAAGCGGGCCTCTCGAGAGGGGCGCTAGGGGAGCTCCTCCTGGGGTGGTGTTGGTTCCGCAGCAGGAGGGGCTGCTGAAGGCTTGAAGAGCCGCTCCTCGAAGATGCCAGGCTCCTGAGGCAGGCGCCAGGACACCCTCTTGGCGATGTCCTCTGCTTCCTATTTCGTGCCGAGCGGCACATGCTGCAGTTCCAGACCCAAGAACTGTTTCTCGATTTTGCATACCTCCGCTAGGTATGCCTCCATGTGTTCATCCTTTTGCTCGTATACTTTGTTGGAGAAGTTGACGAGGAGCTGGGAGTCACCCTTGATGGTGAGGCGCTTCACTCCCAAGGCCGCCGCAGCCTTGAGACCGGCGATCAAGCCTTCGTACTATGCGACGTTCTTGGAGACCTTCTCGCCCTGCTGGAAGTAGAGCTGCATGACGTAGTAGAGCTTGTCCTGGGTGGACGAGATGAGCACGGCTCCACCCCCTGCGCCCTGACGTGCGAAGGCGCCGTCGAAGTACATGACCCAGCCGTCAGGTCCCTCGCTTCCTAGAGAGAGGGGTCGGTCCACGCCTTCCTTGGTGTTTGGGACGTCGGTCCCTTCCGCCATGAAGTCAGCGAGTGCAGCACCCTTGATGACCCTAGTGGTGCTGAACTCCAGCTGAAATGCCTGCAATTCGATGTTCCATTCGGCGACTCTTCCCGCAACATTGGGGCTTCGGAGCACCCTCTCCAGTGGGTAAGCCGAGACGACCTTGATGGGGTGGCCTTGGAAGTGGTGACGCAACTTGTGTGAGGCGACAAGGAGTGCGAGCAAGAGCTTTTGCGGCATGGGGTAGCATTCCCACGCGTCACGCAGTACCGTGCTGACGAAGTACACCGGGTGCTCGACGAGGGCAGAAGCATTGGTGGGGTCTTGTACCTCCTAAGGCTGGAGGACCTCAGGAGCTTGGGCGTTTGTTGGGGCAACCAGGGCCTCAGGAGCGCCGTCCTGAGTGTCACGGCCAATATGCAATCCTATCCGAGAGGAACTCGAAGGTCCCACCAAGGATAGAGCCGCATATCGAAACGCTTTTGCAAGGTGGATATCATTACATCGTACCATTACATAATCGTTGGGGATATATACAAAGGCATACAAATGCCACATGAATACATCAAACATTACACATAAGAACAACATCTGATGTGGATGAAACACAAACAGAAACTCAAACGACATCCACCCTGCTAGCCCAGGCAGCCAACTAGGAACCTATCCCAAGATCGAAGAAGAAGAAGCAAAAGAAGAACTCCAAAACAAGCAAACATCGCTCTCACGTCATGGCATTGCATTACCTGTACCTGCAACTATTGTTGTAGTAATCTGTGAGCCACGAGGACTCAGCAATCCCATTACCAAGGGTATCAAGACTAGCAAAGCTTAATGGGTATGGAAAGGATAAGTGGTGAGGTTGCAGCAAGCGGCTAAGCATTGTATGGTGGCTAATTTAGTAGTACATGAGTAAGTTGAGAAGCTACACAAACGGTTGCAAACTAGTAATGATCAAAAAGTGATCCTGAACTACTTACGTTCAAACATAACCAAACCGTGTTCTCTTCTCTAACACACCCTAAAAGAGATAGTCACGGTTACGCACGCGGTTGGTGTATTTTAATCGAGTTTAGTTCAAGTCCTCTACAACCGGATATTAACAAATTCCCATCTGCCACACAACCGCAGGCACGACACTCGAAAGTTTAAACCCTGCAGGGGTGTCCCAACTTAGCCCATGACAAGCTCATGATACGCGGAGACAGTCGTCCATCTCGGGACCCTCCGATCAGACTCGGAATCCCGGTGCACAAGACATTTCGACAATGGTAAAACAAGTCCAGCAAGACCACCCGACGTGCCGACACCCTGATAGTAGCCGCTCATATCTCATCTCAGGCCACGACGGATGAGCTATGTTTACATCGACCAAAATACCCGAAGTTGCCAAGGGGCGGCACCGCAAGTTGCTCTAGTTTGGGACCAACACCATCAGCACTAGCCCCCTGTATTAGGTTGAATAACGAACCTCGGGTAGCGCTAACTCCCTATGCGTCAAGTTTATTATCATGTTTAGTTATTATGTTGAGCAAATGGTAAAACCAATATTCGGCCTTGCTGGAAGAGTTTATTCAAAGCGAACTGTCAAAAGGAGCCCAGAAACCCTCACCGTGTTAGGGACGCAAAATCAAGGAACAGAACACCGGTATGACGGAAACTAGGGCGGCAAGAGTGGAACAAAACACCAGGCAAAAGGCTGATCCTTCCACCCTTTACCAATTATATATGTGCATTAATTAAATAAGAGATATTGTGATATCCCATGATATCCATGATACCCATGTCCCAACATGGAACAACCTGCAACTGCACCTTCAACTAGCAACGCTATAAGAGGGGCTGAGCAAAGCGGTAACATAGCCAAACAATGGTTTGCTGGGATGGTGGAAAAGGTTAGAGGCTTAACATGGCAATTTGGGAGGCTTCATAAACAAGTGATAGGTAGCGCGACATAGTGATAGCATCGAGACAACTAGCATAGCAAAGATAGTAGTGAGATCCAAGGTGACAGTCATCTTACCTGAAATCCCGCTCGGAAGAAGATCGAGTCCATGATGAAGACGAATGGGCATAGTCGAACGAATCCTCAGGATCGCAACGAAACAGGAACTATTGGGAAGAAGCACAACCGGAAAGAAGCAAACAACATAGTAAACACCCAACACACAAACACGACATGATGCTCAACCAAATATGATGCATGACAAGGATACATGATGCAACTCATGGCAAGAGATGATGCATACAAGAACACCACATTAAGAAAGTTTAAATGAGGCCGGAAACAACACATAACAATTCCGGCAAGTCCTCATATGCAAGTTTCAAAATTGGTCCAGATCTGAATAACACATTATGTTGAAGTTGTTAAACAGCAAGTTAAAGTGCAC
The DNA here is from genome assembly GCF_018294505.1 of Triticum aestivum. Classification (NCBI taxonomy): domain Eukaryota; kingdom Viridiplantae; phylum Streptophyta; class Magnoliopsida; order Poales; family Poaceae; genus Triticum; species Triticum aestivum. The sequence continues at coordinate 254,304,506 of NC_057811.1, forward strand.
CAAGTTAATATATGCATTTTTCTACCCCATTTACATATAAAGTTTATTTAATTCGGAGCTATGGTTATTTAGTTATGAACCATTTTAGCATGTCATTTGTGTAAAACCATGCAAACAACAAGTTTAAACATTTTTAACATGGATGAGAGTTGCATACGGTTAAAGAACATGAAAATCTGAGCAAGATGCATATGTGACATGTTTCATTTGGATGCATGGACTTTTAGTTATTAACAATACAAAACAGTGGTATTTCCTGTAAATATGCTTGCACTGGAAAACGATAAAACCACAGAGCAGAAAAAACATGCTTGGGCCGGAAGCAGCACTGTGAAACGGCCCAATAGCGAAGGAGGCCCAAGTGGCTGTGGTGTGTGCAAAAGAAATAAAAGAACAGAGCAAAACAGAGGCGTTTGGGACTTGAACCTAGGACCTAGTAGATTTGTGCACGAGCGAAGAACAACTGGGCTAGCTTAGCGTTCGTGATAGAAAGAGCTCCCAGGCTCCTTTGAGCTATCTAGGAACATCGAGCTTGGCCATGGCTGCACAATGACAACCGACGGCGAGGGCAAGCAAAAGCGACGACCGTTGGGGTTATGAACCTGCGGCGGGCGTGCGGAAACAGAAGATAGTGCACGCGTGCTTGCAAAGAGCTGCGAGAGGGGCCAGAGCATAAGCCTCGAGCAGAAGCTCGTCCCGGCCGAGGCACGATGTGCGACTATGCAGCGGCAGCTGTGCGTGGATCCGAGCGTGCTCGTGCTTGCGTGTGTGCGCAAGAGCTGCTGGTGCGTGAGCGAAGAAAACTGGCAAGGACGCGAGCATGGCACGGTATCCGTGGACGCAGCTACGGACAGAGAGCGAGGTGCTCTGTTTCATGCGCATGGCGAGGGTACAGCGACAGGTCTCTGTGTAACACCCCGCATGTAACTTTCCATATTTGTAACTCCGACTGTTGCCATTTACGGCTATGTGTTATGATATTTCCCTCCGTGGTCGGGTTTTGTCTTTCGTTTTGCATTTTTGTTCATGTCATGCATTTCATATCATGTCATCATGTGCATTGCATTTGCATACGTGTTCGTCTCATGCATCCGAGCATTTTCCCCGTTGTCCGTTTTGCAATCCGGCGCTCCTATCTCCTCCGGCGCATCCCTCTTGTTTTCTTTCGTGAGCGGGTGTCAAACTTTCTCGGAATAGACCAAGGCTTGTCATGTGGCCCTAGTATACCATCCGGAGACCACCGGTCAAGTTTCGTTCCATTTGGAGGTCGTTTGGTACTCCAACGGTTAACCGGGCATCCGCAAAGGCCATTTGTGTGTGCAGCAAAACCCCCCTAAAAACCAGCCCAAAACCCACCAAACTCTCTACCATGCTCTAGGTCGTTCGATCACGATCGTGTGGGCGAAAACCGCACCTCATTTGGAGCCTCCTAACTCCCTCTACCTATTTATATGTGAGACCCCCGAAAAACGAAACGCAGACGAACCCTAGCATTTTCCCTCGCGCCGCGCCGGACGTGTCCGTACGGCGGCCGGACAAAGCCGCCGCCGCCTCCAGCCACTCGCGAGCCGCCACCTGTCGCCG
>NC_057811.1:254306687-254316339 GCF_018294505.1 Triticum aestivum
CGACCCGCCGGCCGCCCGCCGTGCTCGCCGCCACCGTCGCCCGCGGGCCCCGCCGCCCTCCTCGCCGCCGTCCTCCTCCTCCGGCCTCGCCTCCTCTCCTGCCCCCTCGCGCCGGCGACCTCGACTCCGGCGACGACACCGGCCAGATTCGGTCGGGGTCAACGCAGTAGGTTGACCCGAGAGCCCCCCGGTTTTGCAAAGTTTTTTGCATTTTACAGCATATTGCCTTGTTCATCATTGCATAACTCCTTGCATGTAGCTCCGATTCGCGCGTGTAATATGTCAAATTGTTCGTCTCGTGATGCTCTACATTTTGTTCAATTGCACCATGTTCATTAGAGGTTATATTTATGCACAAATCTCTGTTGGAAGAGTTGCTGTTATCCTCTGGTTCTTATCAGAACTTGGAGATTTGTCATTTTTGATCATTAAATCTGTGCATCTTATGGGCATGATCTCTACATGTGTTTTCTCGTATGCCATGCCATCTTTCCAAGGGTGTATGCCATGTATTTTTATGATCTATGTGGTGACTAGCACAAGCATGCAAACTAGGCTCCGTAATGTTTCTGATTTCAGAGACGGTGATTTCTCCAAGTCTGTCTGCTGTTATTTTGTTGCCATGTAAACTTGATGCTACAGAGAGATCCATGCATATTTTGGAGATGTTCATTAAGGATGTTTTGGAGATATTGTTGTAGTTGATCCATTCCTGCCCTTGTTTGCAATTATGGAGTGCCATAGAATGACTCAATCTTGCTCTACTTTTGCTATAAAATATTTCTGGCAGATTCTTAACATGATATGCTATTTTGCCAAGCTTATGGTAGTTGATCCGTACATGCTATGTATTTGCTCTTGCCATGGATAGCTTCACAAACATTCCATCTTGCTGTAGGTATGCTTGTTTTGTCATGCACTGCTTTGCGGTGAGTGCATCAAGCACACAAAGTTGCCCTCATATTATTGTTTCTGCCATGCTCTGTTTTCTGCAACGTCTGAAACCTGATAACGAAACTTGCTATGTTTACATGCTTGCCATCATATCTTCTGGTCCTTTTTGGCTTATGTTCAGTAAGGGACTTTTGTCATATGCATTTAGTAGAATACTGCCATGCCTTGTTTTGCTATGTTAAGTTCCTGTAGCATGTTGATTTCGTGCTCTGAACATTGCTACCTGATGCTGTTTCCTGCTATGTCCAGTAATTTCACCAAGTCTGTGAACCTGTTATCTTTTGCTCTTTTGCCATGCTTGTTTGAGCTTGATATGTTGTGAACTAGCCATAGCTCAGTGTTCATCTTTTGTCAAGCATCTCCTGTAGATTACTGCCATATGCTTTGTTGCTATGTTGGAGTGCTGTAGCATTGTTTCTTGTTGCATTTTAAGTGCTATCATGCTGTTTATCGCAGATTCGCGTCATTCTTGTTTTGCTTGCCATTTGCAAACCGTGCATCCGATTCGGGTGATTTTTATATCGATTTCGACCAAAATCATCTCATCTTTCCAGTGGCATGCTTGGTTTGCCAAGTTACTGCCTTTTTCATCATTTTCCTTCCGGAGCACGCATATGCATCGCATATCATATCTTGCATATCATACATGTTTTGCATCATGTTGCTTGTGCATTTCTCGTGGTTGATTGTGGTTCCGTTTGTTTGTGTTCTTGTCTTGGGTAGAGCCGGGAGACGAGTTCGTGAATGAGGAACCTGTTGAGTATGCTTACGAGGATCAAGCTTTCGACAACTCTGAGAACCTTGCAGGCAAGATGACCACCCCTCGAAATCACTTCTATCTTTGCTTTGCTTGTTGTTCATTCTATTGCCATGCTCGCTACCTATCACTTGCTATATCATGCCTCCCATATTGCTATGTCAGCCTCTAACCATCCTTTCCTAGCAAACCTTTGTTTGGCTAATTACCGCTTTTTCTCAGCCCTTCTTATAGCGTTGCTAGTTGCAGGTGAACTTGAAGTTTGTTCCATGTCGGAACATGGATATGTTGGGATATCACAATATCTCTTATTTAATTAATGCATCTATATATTTGGTAAAGGGTGGAAGGCTCGGCCTTATGCCTGGTGTTTTGTTCCACTCTTGCCGCCCTAGTTTATGTTATACCGGGATTATGTTCCTTGAGTTTGCGTTCCTTACGCGGTCGGGTGATTTATGGGACCCCCTTGACAGTTCGCCTTGAATAAAACTCCTCCAGCAAGGCCCAACTTTGGTTTTACCATTTGCCACCTAAGCCTTTTCCCCCGGGTTTTCGCAAGCCTGAGGGTCATCTTATTTAAACCCCGGGCCAGTGTTCCTCTGAGTGCTGGTCCAAACTAGAGCCACTTGCAGCGCCACCTTGGGGAAACTCGAGGATTGGTTTTAGCTGTACGTAGTGTTCATCCGGTGTGCCCTGAGAACGAGATATGTGCAGCTCCTATCGGGATTTGTCGGCACATTCGGGCGGCTTTGCTGGTCTTGTTTTACCATTGTCGAAATGTCTTGTAAACCGGGATTCCGATACTGATCGGGTCTTTCCGGGAGAAGGTTTATCCTTCGTTGACCGTGAGAGCTTATGATGGGCTAAGTTGGGACACCCCTGCAGGGTAATATCTTTCGAAAGCCGTGCCCGCGGTCATGAGGCAGATGGGAATTTGTTAATGTCCGGTTGTAGAGAACTTGTCACTTGACCCATTTAAAATACATCAACTGCGTGTGTAGCCGTGATGGTCTCTTCTCGGCGGAGTCCGGGAAGTGAACACGGTCTGTGTTATGTATGACGTAAGTAGGAGTTCAGGATCACTTCTTGGTCATTGCTAGATGACGCCCGTTCCTTTGCTTCTCTCCTCGCCCTCATTTGCGTATGTTAGCCACCATATATGCTTGTTGCCGCTGCAGCTCCACCTCATTACACCATCCTTACCTATAAGCTTAAATAGTCTTGATCTCGTGGGTGTGAGATTGCTGAGTCCTCGTGACTCACAGATTCTACCAAGACAGTTGCAGGTGCCGACGATGCCAGTGCAGATGATGACGTCGATCTCAAGTGGGAGTTCGATGAGGAACGTGGTCGTTACTATGTGTCTTTTCCTGATGATCAGTAGTGGAGCCCAGTTGGGACGACCGGGGATCTAGCATTTGGGGTTATCTTATTTTCATTTGGTTCTTGGCCGTAGTCGGTCTATATGTGTGTATTTTGGATGATGTATGAATTATATTTAAGTATTGTGTGAAGTGGCGATTGTAAGCCAACTCTTTATCCCATTCTTGTTCATTACATGGGATTGTGTGAAGATGACCCTTCTTGCGACAAAACCACTATGCGGTTATGCCTCTAAGTCGTGCCTCGACACATGGGAGATATACCCGCATCGTGGGCGTTACAAGTTGGTAATCAGAGCCATCCTCGACTTAGGAGCCCCTGCTTGATCGAATCGCTGGCGTTGTTGAGTCTAGAACAAAAATGTTTTGAGTCTTAGGATTATATATATCGGAGAGTAGGATTCTTTTTACTCCTCAGTCCCTTCGTCGCTCTGGTGAGGTCTCCTGACGTAGAAGTTTTGTCTATTCTGTCCTCAAATTTCACTAAAAAAATTTTAGGATCACGCGGGTATCTTGGAATCGTTCCGATGGTTTTGTGACGAGAACATTGTTCTTGGTGCCTCCTGACATTTAGGGGTTGTGTCAGTGTCCCCGGGAGTTGAGCTCCGAGGTGTTCTCGTCACAATTTTATCATTGCAGTTCTAGAATACCTGAGTTTCGCCGACATCGAAATCTCTTTTATGCAGTTGTTGGTGAGATCACCTCGACGCCACCCAGTACTGGGGCGGGAGTTCGGGAGTATTGCCATAACTTGTATAACGGATGCTTTTTGAAGGTTGAGGTAAACGATTTCCGAAGGATTCTTGGTTATGTGTTGACGGATGGATACAGCTGGATCTAGGGATTGCTAGTTTGGGTGATATATTTTGTGTCCCTTGTATCCCCAACACCAGATTGCATAACCAGAAAGTTTCGGGAGTTTATAAGTGGGAATTCTAGTAGCCTTAGGATATCTTTCCGACAGACGCATGATATGAGATTGGGGTTCGACGTCTAGTGGTCCGCCTGTACACGGTTGATTTTACAGTGGTCTCGTAGTGTCTTAAAGAGTCCTTGGCTATGCCGACTCGGGGACGCTTCGTATGTCATGTGCACAGCCTTGTACATGATGGTGTTGTACGATTGAGCCCGTGTGGGCCCCACCACGAAAACTTCGGACGAAACCTCTATCATATGTTTGTTCCGGCTTATTCTGCAAGCCAATACTTTGTTTTGTTTTGTATTGTGGTATTCGAGTTCCTTCGAAGTCACATGTTGATTCATATCTTTTTCAAGTGGCTTCTCAACTTATGGAAGTGTGATGATTTACTACGGAATTCATTCGTTCATCTTCGTTCGAATGTTTATTGTGAAGACTATATGTTGCTATTTCTATCCGTTGATTCTACTTATCTATTTGTCGATCAAGATGCTAACGGATGTCACCCTCTTCAGGATGGCTCCGCCAACGCGTCAGAATCCGGATCGCAATGAAGGGAGTCAAGCGAACCCTCCGCCACCACCTCCGCCTCCGGAGGCATGGCAGGCTATCATGGCAGCCACCAACGCCAATGCTCAAATGATTCTGCAACTCTTGCAAGAACGTACTCAAGGGCAAGGCAATCAAGGCAATCAAGGTCAAGGCAACAATCAGTTTCACTTCGCTACCCTCAACCAGTTTCTCGCAAATCAGCCCAAGTCTTTCAGCTACTGTGCCGAGGCCACGGATGCCGATGATTGGCTCGTGGACATCAACAAGCATTTTGAATGTAGCAATGTCAGGCCTGAGGACTATGTCAAGTTTGCTTCTTTCCAGCTCAAGGACCAAGCTGCTGATTGGTATCAACAATACAAAGATTCCAGAGGAGGTCGCGTGATCACTTGGACTGACTTCTGTCGGGACTTCAAAGCGCACCACATTCCACAAAGTGTTGTTGAGAGCAAGCGTGAGGAGTTCCGCAATCTCAAGCAAGGCAACATGTCTGTGTATCAATACAACATCCAGTTTCAGAAACTTGCTCGCTTCGCTAAACAAGACGTTCCTGATGAAAAGAGCATGATCTATCAGTTCAGAGGTGGCCTTAAAGAGGATCTGCAGTTAGCTCTCGTTCTTGTTGAGCCTACTCAGTTTGATCAATTCTACAATATGGCACTGAAGCAAGAGGCTGCTCAGCTCAAGTGTGAGGCTTCTAAGAAGAGAGTCAGGGACGGAGTTCAGTCTTCTTCTTCCTCACTTGTGACAGCTAAGCAACAGAAGTTCTGGTTGCCTCCTCCTCCTCCATTTCGTCAGCCTTACCAGCGGAAGAACAAAGGTGGCCATGGTTCTTCCAACTCTTCCAACTCTGGCTATCAGAACAAGTCTCAGAACCAAGCTCCAAAGTCCAATGCTCCTTATCACCGTCCACTCTCAGAGGTGACTTGCAACAAGTGTCAGCAGAAAGGTCACTATGCTAACAAGTGCTTCAACCAAAGGCGCCTGCCTCCTCCTCCTCCTGTCAGATCATCCAGCAATGCAATGGTCAAGCATAATCCAAAGTCTGCAAAGGTGAACATGATGAATGCAGCTCAAGCAGAGGAATATACTGATGTGATAATGGGTAATCTTCCTGTTAATGATATTCCTGCAAAAGTTATTTTTGATACTGGTGCATCTCTTTCTTTCATTTCAAGACCTTTTGTTGCCAAGCATGAGTTTGTGATGGAAAAGATTCCTATCCCGTTGAAGGTTGTGTCTCCGGGCAAGCAAATGACATCTAATAATTGTGTCCCGGATGTTTCCATCAAGATGGGCGACTATAAATTTCTGTCTAAACCAGTTGTTCTTGGTGACTCGGATATTGATCTTATTCTCGGGATGGACTGGCTTTCTAAGCACAAAGCTCAACTTGATTATGCTGCCAGGGAAATTCAATTGACACACTCTTCTAAGGATGTGATTATTTATGCCGCTCGTGATGAAACCATTCGGTTCTTTTCTCTCAATGAGAAGGGCGAATTGAATGCCATCTCTCAAATTCCAGTCGTTTGTGAGTATCAAGATGTATTTCCAGAAGAGCTTCCGGGTATGCCTCCTCATCGGCCAGTTGAGTTCGTTATCGAACTAGAGCCTGGCACAGAACCCGTTTGCAAGCGTCCATACAAGCTTGGACCCAACGAGCTGAAGGAATTGAAGAAACAACTCGATGAACAAGAGCGTCTGGGTTTGATCAGACCGAGTTCTTCTCCATGGGGTTGTGGTGTTCTTTTTGTCAAGAAGAAGGATGGCACGGACCGACTTTGTGTCGACTACCGTCCATTGAACAAGAAGACAATCAAGAACAAGTATCCACTTCCCAACATCAATGAGCTATTTGAGAAACTCAAAGGTGCTAAAGTATTCTCCAAGCTTGACCTTCGCATGGGTTATCATGAGATTCGCATTCGTGAAGAAGATATTCCCAAGACAGCATTCAGAACAAGCTTTGGTTCTTATGAACATACTGTCGTGTCTTTCGTTCTTGTCATTGCTCCTCCAGTTTTCTCTCGGATGATGAATTTCATCTTCAACCCCTATACCAATGAATTCGTTCTGGTGTATCTCGATGATATCTTGGTCTTCTCCAAGAATAAGGAGGATCACGCCAAACATTTGCGATTGGTGCTCGACAAGCTCAGAGAGTATCAATTCTATGCGAAGTTCTCAAAATGTGAGTTTTGGCTCGATGAAGTTCTTTTCCTTGGTCACATCATCTCTGCCAAGGGCATCGGTGTTAACCCCGAGAAGGTGTCCGCAATTGTTAATTGGGAACCTCCTCAGAATGTCAAGCAGCTCCGCAGTTTTCTTGGTCTTGCAAGCTATTGTCGAAGATTCGTTGAGAATTTCTCTAAGATTGCAAAGCCTCTTTGCAACCTCGTCCAGAAGCATGTGAAGTATGTCTGGTCTCCTGAGTGTGACATTGCTTTCAACACTCTCAAAGAGAAACTAGTCACAGCTCCTGTCTTAACTCCTCCCGATGAATCGAAGCCGTTTGAAGTTTTCTGTGATGCTTCTCTCCAAGGTCTCGGTGCTGTGTTAATGCAAGAGAAGAAAGTTGTGGCCTATACCTCTCGTCAGTTGAAGCCCAACGAGAAGAACTACCCTACTCATGATCTTGAGTTGGCGGCAGTTGTCCATGCATTAATAACGTGGAGACATCTCTTGTTGGGAAGACAAGTGGACATTTTCACCGATCACAAGAGTCTCAAGTATATCTTCACTCAGCCCAACCTCAACCTCAGGCAGACTCGATGGGTCGAAATGATTCAAGAGTACAATCCGAGTATTGAATATACTCCAGGCAAAGCAAATGACATTGCAGATGCTTTAAGCAGGAAGGCTTATTGCAACAGCTTAATTCTCAAGCCTTTCCAACCGGATCTTTGTGAAGCTTTCCGCAAGCTGAATCTCCAAGTTGTTCCTCAAGGCTTTCTTGCCAACCTCATAGTTTCTCCTACTTTGGAAGATCAAATTCGTGAGGCACAACTTCTTGATGCCATGGTGAAGAAGGTGAAACGTGGTATCGACAAGGATCTTTCCAAATACAAGTGCTATCGCATTGATGACAGAGACACTTTGTTCTTCGAGGAACGGATTGTGGTTCCTAAAGGTGATCTAAGGAAAGTCATAATGAACGAGGCGCACAATTCTCTCCTTTCCATTCATCCTGGAAGTACGAAGATGTACCATGACCTCAAGCAGTCGTATTGGTGGACTCGAATGAAGCGAGAAATTGCTCAATTCGTGAATGAATGTGATGTTTGTCGAAGCGTGAAAGTAGAACACCAACGACCAACTGGTCTCCTCCAACATCTTGCTATCCTGGAATGGAAGTTGGATCATATCGAAATGGACTTCGTGACTGGTTTTCCAAAGTCCATGCGCGGAAATGATGCTATCTTCGTTGTCATCGACAAGCTCTCTAAAGTGGCTCATTTCCTTCCAATCAAAGAATCCATCACAGCAGCTCAGCTGGCAGAGCTATACACCTCCAGAATTGTCTCCTTGCACGGCATTCCACAATTGATTTCTTCTGATCGTGGAAGCATCTTCACCTCTAAGTTCTGGGACTCTTTCCAGAAGGCCATGGGCACAAACATTCGCTTCAGCACAGCTTTCCATCCTCAAACTAGTGGCCAAGTCGAGCGAGTCAATCAAATTCTTGAAGATATGCTAAGGGCTTGTGTCATTTCCTTTGGCATGAGATGGGAAGATTGTCTTCCATATGCCGAATTCTCCTACAACAACAGCTTCCAAGCGAGTTCGGGCAAGGCCCCATTCGAGATTCTCTATGGCAGAAAGTGTCGTACTCCACTTAATTGGTGAGAGACTGGTGAACGCCAACTTCTTGGCAATGACTTAATCACTGAAGCTGAAGAAATGTGTAAAGTCATCCGTGATAATCTCAAAGCCGCGCAATCACGCCAGAAGAGTTACTATGATAGTAAGCACCGTGATTTGACTTTCGAGATCGGAGACCATGTCTACCTCCGTGTCTCTCCAATGAAAGGCACTCGTCGCTTCGGTATCAAAGGGAAGCTTGCCCCTAGATACGTGGGTCCTTTCAAGATCACTGGCAAAAGAGGCGACCTCGCCTATCAACTTGAACTTCCTTCCAACTTCGCGAACGTGCACGATGTGTTCCACGTGTCACAGCTCCGCAAGTGCTTCAAGACGCCTGAGCGCACTATCAACTTCGAAGAGATTGACCTCCAAGAAGATTTGTGTTATCATGAGCACCCCGTGGCTATTCTTGAAGAAACTGAGCGCAAGACTCGCAACAAGTCCATCAAATTCCTGAAAGTGAAGTGGTCGCACCATTCCGACTGGGAAGCCACCTGGGAACGCGAGGACCATCTCCGTTCTGAATATCCGGAGTTCATTCAGTCCTAGATCTCGGGACGAGATCCTCTCGTAGTGGTGGAGTATTGTAACACCCCGCATGTAACTTTCCATATTTGTAACTCCGACTCTTGCCATTTTCGGCTATGTGTTATGATATTTCCCTCCGTGGTCGGGTTTTGTCTTTCATTTTGCATTTTTGTTCATGTCATGCATTTCATATCATGTCATCATGTGCATTGCATTTGCATACGTGTTCGTCTCATGCATCCGAGCATTTTCCCCGTTGTCCGTTTTGCAATCCGGCGCTCCTATCTCCTCCGGCGCATCCCTCTTGTTTTCTTTCGTGAGCGGGTGTCAAAATTTCTCGGAATAGACCGAGGCTTGTCATGTGGCCCTAGTATACCATCCGGAGACCACCGGTCAAGTTTCGTTCCATTTGGAGGTCGTTTGGTACTCCAACGGTTAACCGGGCATCCGCAAAGGCCATTTGTGTGTGCAGCAAAACCCCCCTAAAAACCAGCCCAAAACCCACCAAACTCTCTACCATGCTCTAGGTCGTTCGATCACGATCGTGTGGGCGAAAACCGCACCTCATTTGGAGCCTCCTAACTCCCTCTACCTATTTATATGTGAGACCGCCAAAAAACGAAACGCAGACGAACCCTAGCATTTTCCCTCGCGCCGCGCCGGACGTGTCCGTACGCCGGCCGGACAAAGCCG
>NC_057811.1:254316774-254404414 GCF_018294505.1 Triticum aestivum
GCGCGCCTCCCGCCGCCTCGGCGCCGCCGCGCCCCGCCGACGCCCGCCGTGCTCGCCGCCACCGTCGCCCGCGGGCCCCGCCGCCCTCCTCGCCGGCCGGCGACCTCGCCGCCGTCCTCCTCCACCGGCCTCGCCTCCTCTCCTGCCTCCTCGCCGTCCCCCTCGGCCTCCCTCGCGCCGGCGACCTCGACTCCTGCGACGACCCCGGCCATATGCGATCGGGGTCAACGCAGTAGGTTGACCCGAGACCCCCCCGATTTTGCTAAGTTTTTTGCATTTTACAGCATATTGCCTTGTTCATTGTTGCATAACTCCTTGCATGTAGCTCCGATTCACGCGTGTAATATGTCAAATTGTTCGCCTCATGATGCGCTACATTTTGTTCAATTGCATCATGTTCATTAGAGGTTATATTGATGCCCAAATCTCTGTTGGAAGAGGGCTAGTTGCTGTTATCCTCTGGTTCTTATCAGAACTTGGAGATTTGTCATTTTTGTATCTTTAAATCTATGCATCTTATGGGCATGAGCTCTACATGTGTTTTCTCGTATGCCATGCCGTCTTTCCAAAGGTGTATGCCATGTATTTTTGTGATCTATGTGGTGACTAGCACAAGCATGCAAACTAGGCTCCGTAATGTTTCTGATTTCAGAGACGGTGAATTCCCCAAGTCTTTGTCTGCTGTTATTTTATTGCCATGTAAACTTGATGCTACAGAGAGATCCATGCATATTTTGGAGATGTTCATTAAGGATGTTTTGGAGATATTGTTGTATCTGATCCATTTCTGCCCTTGTTTGCAATTATGGAGTGCCATAGAATGACTCAATCTAGCTCTACTTTTGCTATAAAATATTTCTGGCAGATTCTTAACATGATATGCTATTTTGCCAAGCTTATGGTAGTTGATCCGTACATGCTATGTATTTTCTCTTTCCATGGATAGCTTCATAAACATGCCATCTTACTGTAGGTATGCTTGGTTTGTCATGCATTGCTCTGTGGTGAGTGCATCAAGCTCACAAAGTTGCCCTCATATTATTGTTTCTGGCATGCTCTGTTTTCTGCTAAGTCTGAAACCTGATAACGAAACTTGCTATGTTCACATACTTTCCATCATATCTTCTGGTCCTTTTTGGCTTATGGTCAGTAAGAGACTTTTGTCATATGCATTTAGTAGAATACTGCGATGCCTTGTTTTGCTATATTAAGTTCCTGTAGCATGTTGATTTCGTGCTCTGAACATTGCTACCTGATGCTGTTTCCTGCTATGTCCAGTAATTTCACCAAGTCTGTGAACCTGTTATCTTTTGCTCTTTTGCCATGCTTGTTTGAGCTTGATATGTTGTGAACTAGCCGTAGCTTAGTGTTCATCTTTTTTCAAGCATCTCCTGTAGATTACTGCCATATGCTTTGTTACTATGTTGGAGTACTGTAGCATTGTTGCTTGTTGCATTTTAAGTGCTATCATGCTGTTTATCGCAGATTCACGTCATTCTTGTTTTGCTTGCCATTTGCAAACCGTGCATCCGATTCGGGTGATCTTTATATCGATTTCGACCAAAATCATCTCATCTTTCCAGTGACATGCTTGGTTTGCCAAGTTACTGCCTTGTTCATCATTTTCCTTCCGGAGCACGCATATGCATCGCATATCATATCTTGCATATCATACATGTTTTGCATCATGTTGCTTGTGCATTTCTCGTGGTTGATTGTGGTTCCGTTTGTTTGTGTTCTTGTCTTGGGTAGAGCCGGGAGACGAGTTCGTGAACGAGGAACCTGTTGAGTACGCTTACGAGGATCAAGCTTTCGACAACTCTGAGAACCTTGCAGGCAAGATGACCACCCCTCGAAATCACTTCTATCTTTGCTTTGCTAGTTATTCATTCTATTGCCATGCTCGCTACCTATCACTTGCTATATCATGCCTCCCATATTGCCATGTCAGCCTCTAACCATCCTTTCCTAACAAACCGTTGTTTGGCTAAGTTACCGCTTTTGCTCAGCCCTTCTTATAGCGTTGCTAGTTGCAGGTGAACTTGAAGTTTGTTCCATGTCGGAACATGGATATGTTGGGATATCACAATATCTCTTATTTAATTAATGCATATATATATTTGGTAAAGGATGGAAGGCTCGGCCTTATGCCTGGTGTTTTGTTCCACTCTTGCCGCCCTAGTTTCTGTTATACCGGGATTATGTTCCTTGAGTTTGCGTTCCTTACGCGGTCGGGTGATTTATGGGACCCCCTTGACAGTTCGCCTTGAATAAAACTCCTCCAGCAAGGCCCAACTTTGGTTTTACCATTTTCCACCTAAGCCTTTTCCCCCGGGTTTTCGCAAGCCCGAGGGTCATCTTATTTAAACCCCGGGCCAGTGTTCCTCTGAGTGCTGGTCCAAACTAGAGCCACTTGCAGCGCCACCTTGGGGAAACTCGAGGATTGGTTTTAGCTGTACGTAGTGTTCATCCGGTGTGCCCTGAGAACGAGATATGTGCAGCTCCTATCGGGATTTGTCGGCACATTCGGGCGGCTTTGCTGGTCTTGTTTTACCATTGTCGAAATGTCTTGTAAACCGGGATTCCGATACTGATCGGGTCTTTCCGGGAGAAGGTTTATCCTTCGTTGACTGTGAGAGCTTATGATGGGCTAAGTTGGGACACCCCTGCAGGGTAATATCTTTCGAAAGCCGTGCCCGCGGTCATGAGGCAGATGGGAATTTGTTAATGTCCGGTTGTAGAGAACTTGTCACTTGACCCATTTAAAATACATCAACTGCCGCGGTCATGAGGCAGATGGGAATTTGTTAATGTCCGGTTGTAGAGAACTTGTCACTTGACCCATTTAAAATACATCAACTGCGTGTGTAGCCGTGATGGTCTCTTCTCGGCGGAGTCCGGGAAGTGAACACGGTCTGTGTTATGTATGACGTAAGTAGGAGTTCAGGATCACTTCTTGGTCATTGCTAGATGACGCCCGTTACTTTGCTTCTCTCCTCGCCCTCATTTGCGTATGTTAGCCACCATATATGCTTGTTGCCGCTGCAGCTCCACCTCATTACACCATCCTTACCTATAAGCTTAAATAGTCTTGATCTCGCGGGTGTGAGATTGCTGAGTCCTCGTGACTCACAGATTCTACCAAAACAGTTGCAGGTGCCGACGATGCCAGTGCAGATGATGGCGTCGATCTCAAGTGGGAGTACGATGAGGAACGTGGTCGTTACTATGTGTCTTTTCCTGATGATCTGTAGTGGAGCCCAGTTGGGACGATCGGGGATCTAGAATTTGGGGTTATCTTATTTTCATTTGGTTCTTGGTCGTAGTCGGTCTATATGTGTGTATTTTGGATGATGTATGAATTATATTTAAGTATTGTGTGAAGTGGCGATTGTAAGCCAACTCTTTATCCCATTCTTGTTCATTACATGGGATTGTGTGAAGATGACCCTTCTTGCGACAAAACCACTTTGCGGTTATGCCTCTAAGTCGTGCCTCGACACGTGGGAGATATAGCCGCATCATGGGCGTTACACTCTGACATGAACAGATCGAGGCTGAACAGAAGCAAACGACTTTGAGGGAGAGCGAGGAGGGGAGGCTGCTCACCGGGATCCCGTAGGACAAGATGAAGAGGCCGGAAACGCGACGGGAGGGGCACGGGGAGGTGCTGATCATGGCGGCGTTCGGCTCCGTGAAGAAGATGAAGCAGAGGAGGTAGACGACGTGGACGATGGCGTTCTTCGTCTACCTAGAGCTCTGAATAAATAGAAGCAAGAAAGGAGCAGAAAACCTGTGAAGTTTATAGCACAAAACCCTGGTGTTCTTCGTCTACCTAGAGCTCTACTCTCGTTTCCCTAGTTTCCCAAGTCAGAGGCCACGATCCCTAGTTTCCCTAGTTTCCCAAGTCAGAGGCCACGATCCCTAGTTTCCCTTCTGTACTCTAAATAAATAGAAGCAAGAAAGGAGCAGAAAAGCTGTTTAGTTTACAACACAAAACCCTGGTGTTCTTCGTCTACCTAGAGCTCTACTCTCTCTCTCTCGCGCGCGCGCGCGCGCGTGTGTGTGTGTGTGTGTTCTTCGTGTTGGCACTTAGGGAGTGCTGTCAGGCGCGGGAAGGTGCTGGCCTCGATGTCCGTGAGCCTCCTGCTCACGTCGCTGCTGCTGCTGTACTCTGGAGGAAGGAGACGCCATGAGGGAGGGAACAGGTGGCCGTCAGGCTCGGCTGGGCTGGGGAAAGAATGGCCTAGGTGGGCTTCGATTGGGAGGCCAGGTCTCTTTAACCTTCTGTTTATTCAAATAAACAGAATAACCAGATTTTAAGAGGAAAAGGCCAGGCCTTTGGGGAAGGAATATGAGAGATATATAAATATATATCCGGAACCTTGGTTTTATGCACTATTTGATAAAAGTGATTTGGCAATTTTAGAGATAGAAAAATAATTCGTGTTTGAACTAAATTCAAATTTGAGCCATTTTTGAACCCAACCAAAACAACTCCAAAATAGATGAGACTTTACAGAGGGGTTAAAGGCAAGGTAAAGAATTCATAGGAAAAGAAGGAACATTTTTCTGGACAGAGAAATGCCACATGAAAATAAGTGTAATAGAGAAGAAAGGAGATGTTTGGATGGGATAGAAACTTGAGTGAACTTGACGAATGGTTGCTGGTATGTGTATGTTGCATGAATGAGGTGGACATAAGAAGAAGAGGGGTGAGGGAGTCCTGGATTAGGGGGTCCTCGGGCGTCCGGACTATGGTACGTGGGCCGGACTAATGGGCTGTAAAGATACAAGACCGAAGACTCTTTCCCGTGTCCAGATAGGACTCTCCATGGCGTGAAAGGCAAGCTGGGCGTCCTGATATGAAGATTCCTTTCTCTGTAACCGACTTTGTACAACCCTAGCCCCCTCCGGTGTCTATATAAACCGGAGGGCTTAGTCTGTAGAGACGAATAATCATACTCATAGTCATACAGGCTAGACTCTTAGGGTTTTAGCCATTATGATCTCGAGGTACGTCAACTCTTGTAATACTCATATTCATCAAGATCAATCAAGCAGGAAGTAGGGTATTACCTCCATAGAGAGGGTCCAAACCTGGGTAAACATCGTGTCCCCCATCTCCTGTTACCATCGAGCTTAGACGCACAGTTCGGGACCCCCTACCCGAGATCCGCCGGTTTTGACACCGACATTGGTGCTTTCATTGAGAGTTCCGCTATGTCGTCGTCAAGAGGTTCGATGGCCTCGTCAATCATCTACAACAACGCTGTTCAGGGAGAATCCTTCCTCCCTGAACTGATCTTCGTATTCAGCGGCTTCGCACTGTGGGCCAACTTGCTTGGCCACCTAGAGCAGATCGATAGCTACGCCCCTGGCCATTAGGTCAGATTCGGAAGCTTGAACTATGTCGCGGACATCCACGGAGACTTGATCTTCGACAGATTCGAGACCGTGGCAGTAGTCGCTCCCTGTCACCACGATGAGCATGACTTAAATCTGTCATCGAACCACGCCCAGGAGATAGCGCCTGCAACTGCTCTGGCTCTAGATCCGGAGCAGATCACACCATCCGAGGACGGGAGGCTCAACCCCTCCACGGAGGCCGCAGACTCAGCGGCGTCGGAGCCACACACAGACCAAACCTCAAGTGAGATCTGTGTTACCAGAACCTCGGACATGTTTCCGGCTACAGGTTTCGAAGCATGTGCATCCGTGCACGACGAGCTTGATCGGGCGTCGATCGTCGAATTCAGCTCCGCGGACATCTTCCGGCACTCGCCTTTATGCGACGTGCTAAACTCATTAAAGACACTCTCCTTAGTAGGGGAGTCACAACCGAATTTTATCCGGTTCAAACTGGAGGCTGATGACGGAGAATTTCGTTTCCCACCCACTGCTCACTTCATAGCCACTATCGAGGACCTAACCAACATGCTCGATTACGACTCCGAAGACATTGACGGTATGGACGACGATGCCGGAGAAGAAGAGGCTCAAAACCCGCCGTTTACCGGACGCTGGACGGCCACTTCCTTGTATGACGTATACATGGTGGATGCACCAAAAGAGAATAGCGGCAATGACAAGGAAGATCCAGTTGAGGATATCCTGAGATACAACACAAGCGCCGGCGTCAGTAGCGCCGCTCTAAATCACGCCGCAACAAAGACAGCAACACCAGCACAGGAGAAGATAACACTCCGGATGGTGCCGAAGACAATGAAGACCCCGTTGAGGCAACTTCTGAGCAAGATGAACGGGAAGACAGGCAAGTTAGCCCTGATGAACAGGCCACACACGAAGACTCGGAGGATAGTAATTACCTTCCCCTCTCTGAGGATGAGGTGAGCCTCGGCACCGAGGATTTTATTGTGCCGGAGGAACCTCTCGAGCAGGAGCGCTTTAAGCGTCGGCTGATAGCCACTGCAAGGTGCCTGAAAAAGAAGCAACAGCAACTTCAAGCTGATCAAGATCTGCTCCATGATAGATGGACTGATGTCCTGGCAGCCGAGGAATACGGCCTCAAGCGCCCAGCCAAAAGTTACCCGAAGCGCAAATTGCTACATCAGTTCGATGATTAGGCGTTGGAGCCCGTACCATCATCGCGCAATGCGGCTGACCGACCACCACATGGTCGGGATAAAGCGGCAACTCAAGCCGAACACCAACCTGCCCCACCTCACCGTAAAGGCAGAGATAAAACAGCTTGGGGACACACATATGACCTATGGCAGGACTTGGACAGTAGAGTAGGCCAGAACAGATCGATCTATGGATCACGGGGACGTGCCCCGACACGCGATAACGGCTATCTAGCCGGACGCAATAGTCACACTCACGCCCGGGCCAAGAACCGCAGACGGACTCCATCCGAGCTATGTCGCGACGTGGCCCGATATGGAGGCGCCGCTCACCCACTTTGCTTCACCGACGAAGTAATGGAGCACGAATTCCCAGAAGGGTTTAAACCCATGAATATCGAATCATACGATGGAACAACAGATCCTGCAGTATGGATTGAGGACTTTCTTCTCCATATCCACATGGCCGCGGTGATGATCTCCACGCCATTAAATACCTGCTACTAAAACTAAAGGGACCAGCTCGGTACTGGCTAGACAGCCTTCTAGAGAACTCCGTTGGCAGCTGGAAAGACCTGGAAGACGCCTTTCGCGATAACTTCCAAGATGCTGATGACTTAAGCCACATTATCCAGCAGCCCGGAGAGTCAGCCAGAAGGATCTGGACTAGGTTCTTAATTAAAAAGAACCAAATTGTCGATTGTCGGGATGCCGAAGCCCTCGCGGCCTTCAAACACAGCGTCCGGGATGAATGGCTCGCCCGCCACCTCGGTCAAGAAAAACCAAAATCCATGATAGCCCTTACCGCTATAATGACCCGCTTTTGTGCGGGAGAAGACAGTTGGCTTGCTCATAGGAGCAACGGCGCCAGCGATCCGGGCACTTCTGAAGTCCGTGACGGCAACGGAAAGCCACGACGCAATAAACACAAGCGTCGTAATAATGATGAAATAACGGAAGGCATAGCGGTCAACGCCAGATTCAGCGACTCCAAGCCCGGTCAACGTAAAAAGCCATCCAAGGCAAATAGAGATGGACCATCCAATCTCGACAAGATATTGGATCGGCCCTGCCAGATTCATGGCACCCCCGATAAACCAGCTACTCACACTAACAGAAGATGCTGGGTCTTCAAAGAAGCCAGCAAGCTGAAAGCTGAACACAAGGGGAAGGGGCCGCCCAGTGACGGCGATGACGAAGAGACTCGCCAGCCTAATACCGGGGTTCAGAAGAAAATTCTCCCCGAAGTAATAAATATGGTATACGCGATGCACACCCCTATAGGGGAGCACACACATGCACTACGGGATGCATACGCCATAGAGCGGGTTTCCCCAAAAATTAGTCATATCCGTCCTGAAGGATCGGCAGCTCTGATCATCGATCCAATTATTGATGGGTTACATCTCACGAAAGTCCTTATGGATGGCGGCAGTAGCCTTAATCTACTGTACCAAGAGACTGTCCACAAAATGGGCATTGATCCTTCCAGAATCAAACCCACCACAACAATCCTCAAGGGAGCAGTACCCGGCGTAGAAGCTCACTACACGGGCTCCGTCACACTGGAAGTCATTTTCGGTTCGCCAAACAACTTCCGAAGCGAGGGCTTGACCTTTGATATCGCCCCGTTCCACAGTGGCTACCATGCACTTCTCGGGCATACCGCTCTTGCTCGATTTAATGTGGTCCCACTCTACGCCCTCACAAAACATAAAATGCCCGGTCCACGCGGCGTCATAACAATAAACGGAAATACGGAACACTCCCTCCGTACATGGGATTGTACTACGGCTATTACAGCCAAAGTACAAAGCTGCATCATCAAGCCGCACAACTCATCGGTCATTAAGCCGCCGGTTTCTATTAAATGGAACCGATCTATCTGAGAACGGGATTAGTAGTTCAGCCACCGTCGTTCGTCTCACAATCACGCGAAGTTTACACCGTGCATACAATATTATGCACTCAAAATACCCTGGCCATCGACGGAGGCACAATACGGGCAAGCCTACAAGCACTCCCATTTCCTCCTTTTCATTTCTAACTATTTCTTTTTATCTTATAACAAGTGACGCAAAATATTGGTCATCTCACAGTCTCTTTCGGAGTTTGGCTTCATACACTTACCCAAAGTTTATTCCTGTTAAAGGAATCCTTTAACCGAGGCAAGGCGGCGCAGACGTGCGACAGGAGGCCCAAATAATTTTGTAGACCGCGCTCTCTATTTTGAGCCTGTAAAGTGCCTTCTCCTTCAGCCTTCGACCACCGGCATGTCAAATAGCCTGGGTCGTGGCATTTTTATTTGTAAAATGGCAATTGACATATCGATCAGGTCCCAGTAAACATAATCCGTATCCAGTATTCACTTTTTCTAAAAAAGCTGAATTTCACCGGTTGTTTCACACTCGCACCCCGGCAGAAGTTGCCAGGGGCTCGATATGGGAACAAATGAATTGTCGACAAGTCCGAACAGCTTTATAGCACACTTCGGCGTCACGAGTTTGGCCTTATATGCATCAGCTCCGAAGCATGTCTTTGGTCAATAGTTGGGTTGCCCGGCTCCTGTGCTTACTACCTTATGTTCCGCTATATCAGCTAGGGTAGTAAAGGGAGAACTACTACGATTGTGTCCTGGTTTATCTGGATGAGCACCTCAGTAGAGAAAGCCGAAAACTGACTGTCATGATGCGGCGAGAGCTGGTCAATCACTCGATGACTTATTAGAATCTTTCGCGATTCCTTCCGTATTACACGAAGGACCGTTCTTCTGGTCACTCATGTAATGCACCGTATTCGGATAACTGCGTACATACCAGGGGCTATATCGTAGACCCACCGTCAAACTCCTATGGCTAAGTGAAAGTGCTAAATACCTATAGTCCGATTGCCTAGTTCGCCGCATTGACACCTCCTTCACGGACCAAGACGTTGGATCAAGAGTGATCAAGTGCTTTTCCGAACACCCCGGTATTTTATACAAGGGGGCTAAAGCCGACGACTGGAAAACATTCAGATTATACAAAAAGGCCGCACAGGAGGAGCCACAACTTCTAGGAATAACCTTAAAGTATAATTATATTTTTTTTACAATTTCAATACATTTCACTCGAATATCATCTCTTTCAAGCACTGACCCTCTATCAAGCGCGCACCCTCTAAGACATCCTCAAAATAATACTCTGGCGCGTGATGCTCCTTGCCGTTGGGTGGATTTATTGCTGCAATATCGGTGGCCTTCATCTTCGCCCAGTACGTCTTGACACGGGCAAAGGCCATCCGTGCACCTTCAATGCGTGTTGATCGCTTAACGACGTCGATACGCGGCACCGCATCAACTAGTCGCTGCACCGAACCGAAATAACTCTTCGGAACTGGCTCAGTTGGCTACAGCCAGACTACGACGTCCTTCATGGGAGAACAGGATATCTTGTGGAGTTCGGCCCACTGGGCCATCTGTTCGTCCAGCAATAGTGGGCGCTTTAGCGTGTCGAATTGTGACCAGAAAAGCTTCTCCGTTGCATACCCTTCTTGCGCTTTGTAAAACTGCGCCGCATCGGAGGCACTCTTCGGCAAGTCCGAAAAGGCATCCGGGGAGCTCCACATTTGATTAAGTGGGGCTTACCGACCGGTATCTCCCCAGCTTGCCCGATCTCTTCCCGAGCCGCTCTAGACTCAGATCGTGCTTCTTTCGCCTCTTGTAATGCCTTGTCAAGATCGACCGCTTTGGCCTTGTTATCCTTCTCGAGGAATTCGCACCGGACAATGGCTTCCTTCAGCTCGCACGCCATGGTAGCCATTCTCTCTTCACACTGGCACTGAGCAGCCTATCCGACTTCTAACTCATCAGCTGCCTTCTTGGCGGCCACATTACTCATCCGGGCTTGCTCCTTGGCTCGGGCAAGTTCAGCCCGAAGGGTCTCAACCGCGACAGCACCATCTGCAGATACGCATGTCTCAGAATATAATTATAGCTTTATGCTCATGTTATTATATATACATACTCTAACACATACCTTGCGCCTCGTCGAGTCGCCTGTTAATAAGCATGATGTCGTTACCCGCCACATCAAGCTTGTGCTCCAGACCTGCAACCTCTGTAGCGTGGGCAGTCGTCATGGAGGTAACATCCTGTGTTTCAAGTCATTAGATTATTTCTTGGGGACATCTTGTTTGATCCTTTGATTGCCTACCTTTGGGCGCCAAAGAGAGTCTCAGGGGCTACTATCTATACACAGGTGCATTTTGCGTATAGAGCACAATCGAAAATATAACATTACGTACCTCAAAGCCTCTTAGCAGGCCCATGAAGGCTTCATTCAATCCGCTTTTCATGGACAGAATCCTATCAACCACCGTACCCATAAAGGTACGATGCTCCTCTCATTTTGACGAATACCGTAACATATCCGTCAGTGTATCCGGCGCCTCGGGATTCCTGGAAGCAGCTGTGGCAGTACGGACTCTCTTTGAAAGGGTATGTTTACTCGACCCTACAGTCGTCTCCGGCTGTAAACGGGATAGTCTGGAGCCTTTATTATTAGCCACCATAGGGACCACACACTTCAGACCCTGGGCAGCCAAAGTTTCACCTTGGGGCGCTGTCTCCATTATCCCCTGTTGATCGGGAGAGACCCTCCAGGACGACACCTCGACGTCGTCCACCCTGTTGGGCGAGGAAGCTTGTGGAGGCGTCTCTCTCTCCATCATCTTTGGAAGAAGGTCCCCCGAGGAGGAGGATTGTTGAGGAAGACTGTGTGCCGGACTACAAAACGCATATTCTAGATGTTACCTTTGTAACGAGAAAAAGAATGGGGTATGTTTAAAATATCTTTGTTCACTTATGATTCGGCTGGAGGCTTGTCCTTACAAAGGAACTGTGCAACAACGACACCTTCCGATCCTGAACCACTTGACAGGGACGTTTTGCCTCGCTTAGGAGCCCTTACCTCCCAACATTCGAGGCGACCCTTTTCTTACCA
The DNA here is from genome assembly GCF_018294505.1 of Triticum aestivum. Taxonomy (NCBI): domain Eukaryota; kingdom Viridiplantae; phylum Streptophyta; class Magnoliopsida; order Poales; family Poaceae; genus Triticum; species Triticum aestivum. The sequence goes on from NC_057811.1 coordinate 254,328,344, forward strand.
TAGGAAGAAAGGATGTCAGCTTCTCCTTCTCTTTTGTCTTCGGAAGAGGTAGCCCTAATCTCCCCGGAGACAGTGTGTGGTTTGCTTCCGGGATGGAAGCCACCTTTGGCTGCCCCGCTCACCTCATTCTCCTCTTCCACCGGCGCCTGGTATGGCGCCAGGACCAGCATCCTTGCTAGCACGGGACTAGCTGAGTCTTCGGGAAGAGGAGCCGAACACCTGATTCACTCTGCATTCCTTATCCAGCCCTGAAAGAAGATGGTTTTCTCGGTATCCTATTATGAGATGCTTATCTAAGCTGTATTCGAGAGTCAAGTGCTTACCGAGGTATCTAGATGGTTGCAGTCAAGGCCGACATCCTCTGTAGTATCCGGCCACTATTTTTGTTTCCCGAAAAACAACTTCCACATTCATCTTTGTGTCGAACCGAAGAAGTGCTGAAGGGTTCGTGGTCCTTCTGGATTAAACTCCCACATACGAAGGGGTCGTCTTTGGCACGGGAGGACCCGGCGGACTAGCATTACTTGAATCACGTCGATAAGTTCGGTGTTCTTCTCAAGGACACTCCGGATGCGGCTCTGTAGACTCTGCACTTTGTCGGTTGATCCCCAGTCCAACCCCTTATTGACCCATGATGCAAGCTGAATTGGAGGGCCAGATCGGAACGCAGGTATAGCTGCCCACATGGTACCACGGGGTTCAGTGGTGTAAAACCACTCTCGCTGCCATAAATCGGAAGATTCTGTGAAGGATCCTTTTAGCCAAGGAGCATTGGTAAGTTTGCCCACTGTAGCACCATCGCACTCTGCTCGTTACCCATTGACTACCTTCGGCTTCACATGAAAGGTCTTGAGCTACAAGCCAAAGTGTGGGGGAATGCGAAGGAAAGCTTCGCACGTGATAACGAATGCCGAGACGTGAAGGAAGGAGTCCGGAGTTAGATCGTGAAAATCTAGCCCGTAATAGAACATAAGCCCTCGAACAAAGGGGTGGAGAGCGAACCCTAGCCCTCGGAGGAAGTGGGAGACGAACACGACCCTCTCGCTGGATATGGGAGTGGGAATAACCTGCCCTTGAGCAGGAAGCCTGTGGAAGATTTCCGCGGTCAGGTATCTGGCTGCCCGGAGCTTCGCGATATCCTCCTCTGTGACGGAGGAAGGCACCCATCGACCTTGAGGTCTGGGACCGTACATGACTTGGGAGCTCGAAACAATGGAAACCTTGGGCGCTGGAGCTCGAGGTTGGAAAGGCTGAGGAAAGGGTTGGCGTAAAGAAGCCAGGCGGGCCTTAGTCCCTTTATAAAGGTAGTAAATATCGAACGCCACCTCCTCGACCTTGGAACCTGCCTATTCTTAAGGAATCATGCCAACCGGACGGTTGGAATACCCACGCCCGTGTCGATTAGGATCCCGTAATAAAGGGACACGATCTCTGCTTCGACAAGACATGCCAATGAAACCGCGTCTCGGAATGTGGAACGGCAAGCGGAAAAAATGGTTCGATATAATAACCGGGTGGTGACTTGATAACACGTTGCAGAAAAGTTGTCAGATTGGACTCGGAAAATATTATTTCCTCTGCGGTGGTGTGTGGTATTTGTTTTGCAGAGTCGGACACGTTCGTTGCGTCCAGAGACTGTGTTGGAGTATTTGGAGAAGGAACCCGCCTTGCAATGCCGAACACAATTTGCGCGCCGGACACCTCGTCATTGAAGCCTGGTTCAGGGGCTACTGAGGGAGTCCTGGATTAGGGGGTCCTCGGGCGTCTGAATTATGGTACATGGGCCGGACTGATGGGTTGTAAAGATACAAGACCGAAGACTCTTTCCTGTGTCCGGATAGGACTCTCCTTGGCGTGGAAGGCAAGCTTGGCGTCCTGATATGAAGATTCCTTTCTCTCTAACCGATTTTGTACAACCCTAGCCCCCTTTGGGGTCTATATAAACCGGAGGGCTTAGTCCGTAGAGACGAATAATCATACTCATAGTCATACAGGCTAGACTCTTAGGGTCTTAGCCATTATGATCTCGACATAGATCAACTCTTGTAATACTCATATTCACCAAGACCAATCAAGCAGGAAGTAGGGTATTACCTCCATAGAGAGGGCCCGAACTTGGGTAAACATCGTGTCCCTCGTCTCCTGTTACCATCGAGCTTAGACGCACAGTTCGGGACCCCCTACCCGAGATCCGCCGGTTTTGACATCGACAGGGGGTTTCACACAAGAAGACTTAAAGATGAAAACCAAGGGATGATGATCATGATGCAATGCAATAATAAATACAAGAGGCACGTCCAAAACATGTAGCATTTAACAAAGTGGGATGAACATTGCAAACAAACAAAGATGGCACAATACTATATAATAATTATATAAAATATGAACATGATGCAAGAAGCAAAATATGGCAATGCATTCATCACGATCATAGCAACAACATAGGGAAAGAAATATGCCAAAACAATTATGACAATGCCACATACAATAAACACACGACAACAACTAAAATGAAAGGAAGGCATCTGGAGCATCGGTCTCAGGGCATTACAACCCTCCTCCACTAACAGAAGATCTCGTCCTGAGATCTTAGGAACGAGACGGAAGAGAAAGTTGGTAAGGTGAAAAAAAGAATGCAAGAGAGAAGATGAACAAAGTCATGTGCACTCGGATAGAAAAGTGGAACGACGAATATGACGAGAATCAAAAGCTGAAGGAACAAGATGGACTCTGAAACCACTCTGGTTAGAAGAAGATAGAAAAGGAATACGAATGAAAGAATTGGGATAGCATGCTGTTTGAACAAGGACTGGAATAGAACGTGAACTTGTCAAGATGGAACAACACAATGCCTCCGGAAGAATTTAAAAAGTTGAATGAAAAGAACAGAGAAGAAGATGACAACTTCTACCATGAATGAAATTGAAAGCATCCTTAGAAGGAAGGATTGAACGGAGTTGATGAGAAAATCAACAACAAAATAATTGATTTGCGTGGGCTTATGGAAAACAACTCAAACTTGAGGTGAATTTCTGCCATTACCAAATGATTGAATAGCTAAGAAGAACGAAGAAATGCAAAACTCCACTTCAAAAGAATACGGAGAATTAATTGCACTTCGAGACACGAAGAGGAAAAGATACTTGAGCTCCTCCAACAAGAACCTTCAACCACCGTGAAGAACTCCGCTAACAAAAGGATGATGAGATAGAATTGAAGGATGCAAAGAATAAGATTAAAGCCTTGCGATGATTTGGATGGAGCTTCGCGACGAGACAAGTGAGAAAACTTGGATCTCCGAAAAAGAAAAAAATTAACAACTTAGAACCGGGATATTACTCATCATGAACAGTCTCCGAAGGAAGGAATTAATCAACTTCATGAAAGAAGAATAAGAATTATTATATGCTTATCCTTCATCAATTAAATTGATGAGAAGCAATGGATTAGCATACTACTTATTCTCGTTGGAAAAGATTAAGGGGAGATATAGCGCAAAATTTGGGAAGGTCCTCCTGAACCACCGGTAGGATTGGAAAGAAACGAATGAATTGATATCATAACAACGGAAACAGAATCTTGAATGAACCACCGTAAGAATTTGAAAATGAAAGAAGAAAGAGAATTCCTCGCCGGGAAGAATTAGAAAAAACATGAATGATAGCTGGAATGTGAGGACGAAGAATTCTTCTGAAATGATGGCCTTCGGTGAAACAAAACGGAAAACAACTCCCGACATACTCCGTATGGGTAAGAAAAGAATTCTTGACGATTGGAACAAAATAAGAGGATAGCAAAAAGCTAGAACCACGAATCTCCGAGAGAACAGACTAGATTTAGAGGAAAACTGTCGTGGAATTGTCACGACAGATGTCCTAGCAGAAGTATTTAGTCGTGGAGCCATCGCAACTAGGTTAGCTTAAAGGGGTTAAATGGGACAAAGGACACAGGAGTTTATACCGGTTCGGCCCCTTGCGGTGAAGGTAAAGGCCTAGTCCAGTTTGAGGTGGTATTGCTTGGGTTTCGTTTACCAGGGAGCGAATACGCTTGACCTAGCTCTTGATCTGTTGTTTCTTTCCCTAAACCGCCGTCGGGTCGTTCCTTTATATACACAGGTTGACGCCCTGTGGCTCACGGAGTCCCGGCCGGATCATAGACAACGTGTCCGGCTCGGTGACTAATTATACTTGCCCTACAATACAAGTCATACATGTATGGCGGTTTACACTTACGGGCTTTAAGTCGCCTTTGGGCTTTGGGCCCTTAACAGGTCTGCTTCGTGAACCACCATCTTCAACATCTTCATGGGCTTCGTTGATGAACCGCCATAGGTATAACCCGGCCCCTCCTGGGCGGGTCATACCAAATAGTTATATCCCCAACATTAAGCCCCAAGTTGATTTGAACTTGTTCATATCAATCTTCAATACTTAGAAAAATCCTTCTTCATTTATTCTTGTGAGATCGTGTAACCCGCCATGACGTCATCTCCTAGGATTGTGGTAACCCGCCGTGACATCACCTATCATTAATATTACACAAGGCCCAAATCTTAATAAATCTTCTTTTTAATGAACCTCGAAAAATCAAGGCGTTTGCGCCGTCACATATCTATTTTTTGGTCTCCTCGATTCCAGCGCATGCCACTTATCCTTCCAGCCTTATAAATAGGGCCAGGGGTCCCTTTTTACTCTCCCCACTTTACCTTATCGTCTTCAACCTTTCTCTCGCTCGCGACGCATCTGCGCATCTGAACACCATCGCCGGCGACCTCGTCAACTTCCTCGACCCCAGCCGCTGCATCAACCTGAACGAGAGCAGAGAACTGCGGCGCCTCTCCGTTGTTCAGTGGATCCAGTAAGCACCTCTCCTTTATCCACTGTAGATCCCCATCAGGGTTTTCTGAAGTTCTTAGGAGTTCGTCGTCGTTCTTCATCATACCTTTGTTTGATCCTTTCTTCGATCCAAATGTAGCTTTTAAAATATGCGGAAACTGTTTCTGTACCTTCTCTTAATAGCTGAATATGCTTCCTAGATGCAGAAAACTTGCCAATATACTAGTTCCTCCGCTGCCGCGATACTAGGTTTTAATTTTACCTTCTTTTCCGCACAGCATTAGATCCAAAATTAACTGCACCAATCTGTAAAACTTGTTTATCCAACACTTAGCAGAATTCGCTCTTGATAAATCTTAAATACCTTTATTGTCATGGCGGCTTACATCACCAGTTTATAATTAGTCCTATGTAATTAGGCCCCATGTAAGCCGCCAATGTGAATTTATGCTGCAACGTTCATTTCCGGCTTAACAAATCAACTTTAACCAGCAAATTTTCTTTCTTTTAGGCTTCTTCCTTTACGATGCTGAAGACAGTCACCTCATGTAATTGGGTTTCCTCTATTGTCACCGAGAGCATGCTCGAGGATTTTGTCAAAATCGGCTTTTTACCAGCAAAAAACATCATGCATTGGCGCGCTCCTGTCGGTGGAAACGACACCTATGGAATCACTGGGATCCCTTCTACGGTTGGCGGGCGCGGGGTGATACGTCTCCAATGCATCTATAATTTATGAAGAATTCATGCTATTATATTATCTATTTTGGATGTTTATGGGCTTTATTAAACACTTTTATATTATTTTTGGGACTAACCTATTAACTCAGAGCCCAGCGCCAGTTTCTGTTGTTTTTTTCCCTTTTTCAGTGTTTCGCAGAAAAGGAATATCAAACGGAGTCCAAACGGAATGGAACCTCCGAGAGCGTGATTTTTTGAACGAACGTGATCCAGGAGACTTGGAGTTGAAGTCAAGGAAGCTTCGAGGTGGCCACGAGGCAGGGAGGCGCGCCTACCCCCCTGGGCACTCCCCCCACCCTCGTGGGCCCCTCGTGGCTCCCCTGACTGACTTCTTTCGCCTATATATATCCATATACCCTAAAAACATCGGGGAATAGAATAGATCGGGAGCTCCGCTGCCGCAAGCCTCTGTAGCCACCAAAAACTAATCGGGACCCTGTTCCGGCACACTGCCGGAGGGTGGATCCCTCACCGGTGGCCATCTTCATCATCCCGGCGCTCTCCATGACGAGGAGGGAGTAGTTCACCCTCGGGGCCGAGGGTATGCACCAGTAGCTATGTGTTCGATCTCTCTCTCTCTCGTGTTCTTGAGGTGGTACGATCTTGATGTATCACGAGCTTTGCTATTATAGTTGGATCTTATGATGTTTCTCCCCTCGACTCTCTTGTAATGGATTGAGTTTTCCCTTTGAAGTTATCTTATCGGATTGAGTCTTTAAGGATTTGAGAACACTTGATGTATGTCTTTCGTGGGATACCCGTGGTGACAATGGGGTATTCTATTGATTCACTTGATGTATGTTTTGGTGATCAACTTGCGGGTTCCATGACCTTGGGAATCTATGCATAGGGGTTGGCACACGTTTTCGTCTTGACTCTCCGGTAGAAACTTGGGGCACTCTTTCAAGTTCTTTGTGTTGGTTGATAGATGAATCTGAGATTGTGTGATGCATATCGTATAATCATACCCGCAGATACTTGAGGTGACATTGGAGTATCTAGGTGACATTAGGGTTTTTGTTGATTTGTATCTTAAGGTGTTATTCTAGTACGAACTCTATGATAGATCGAACGGAAAGAATAGCTTCATGTTATTTTACTACGGACTCTTGAATAGATCGATCAGAAAGAATAACTTTGAGGTGGTTTCGTACCCTACCATCATCTCTTCGTTTGTTCTCCGCTATTAGTAACTTTGGAGTGACTCTTTGTTGCATGTTGAGGGATAGTTATATGATCCAATTATGTTATTATTGTTGAGAGAACTTGCACTAGTGAAAGTATGAACCCTAGGCCTTGTTTCCTCGCATTGCAATACCGTTTACGCTCACTTTTATCATTATATACCTTGCTGTTTTTATATTTTCAGATTACAAAAACTTATATCTATCATCCATATTGCACTTGTATCACCATCTCTTCGCCGAACTAGTGCACCTATACAATTTATCATTGTATTGGGTGTGTTGGGGACACAAGAGACTCTTTGTTATTTGGTTGAAAGGTTGCTTGAGTGAGACCATCTTCATCCTATGCCTCCCATGGATTGATAAACCTTAGGTCATCCACTTGAGCGAAATTTGCTACTGTCCTACAAACCTCTGCACTTGGAGGCCCAACAACGTCTTCAAGAAGAAGGTTGCGTAGTAGACATCACGGGGTTGTGCAAAGAGCGGGTCTGGCGGTCAGCATAAGGATCGTTTACCCAGGTTCGGGCCGCGAGGATGCGTAATACCCTAGTCCTGCTTTGGTGTATATTTGAGTGTTCTTGAGCTCTTCAACTAGTTGCGGTGCGTGCGTCATCCAAAAGATCCAAATCCCCCTCCAGTATGCCTCGGGCCTCCTTTTATAGACAAAAGGGGTTGCCACAGTGGCACACAGGAGGTGGAAAGGTATATAGTGCGCAAGCTTATCGCCCGTCATTACGGGACAAGGCACATTAAATGTGCTCCTTTGGTGTCTCGTTGCTTTATTGGGGACGGCAACGAGGCCTGTCCCGTCCATCGCCGCTCCGCCTTGCTCCGACACGCGTCCGGGCCAACGATGCATGCTGCGCCACGTAGGCTGGCTGGCTGCTGAGATGGCGTGGTGGTAGGGTCTTCACGAAGAACTGCATGCCACCACGCAGGTGCTTGCTGAGATGGCCTAGAAGCCGCACGTTGCCATGCAGGTGCCTGCCCAGCTGGTTGGGCTGGCCGCTATATGGGAACGGAGGTGGAGTCTTAGCAGACGGGGGCCTGGTTGCGGCCCCGCAGGTGTCCTTGGCAAGGGTCTTGCCGTGACGTCGCGGTCGTCCCCGGCAAGGATCTTGACGGAGGTCTCATGGATTGCCTCGGCGAGGATCTCGCGAGGATCATCGTCTTCTGGTCCTCATCTGATCTTGTCTCTTTATGATCTTCACAAAGATCTGCATGCCACCATGGGGGTGCCTCCTGAGCCTTGGTTCCAATGTGGCTGATCGTGTTGGAACCCTTGGGCTCAAGGGTGGGGCGCTCTGCTGGCGTTGGGCAAGTTGCCCCGGCAAGGGTCTTGCCGGGGGAGTCCACCTCGCCCTCTTGCTCTTTGTGTCTCTGGTCTTGGCGTTGCTTTGCCTGTTTGTGCTTTTACTTCCTCCCTTTGCCCTGCTTAAGTGTGGCCGCAGGTGCGGCACTGACTGCCCGTGCACAAGTAGAGGGGTAAAAAGGAGAGCCCCTACTTTTGTACACCGACAGGAGCCCCCGGGCCTGGGCCACACATAAGCGCAACGCGTTGTTGTGCTAGGCCCAGAACGGTGCGTGGGCATTCAGGGCGGATTTTTACCGCAGTAACTCCTTCGCTTGTTGCGCTTCCCAATGACCCGCGTTGAATGCGCAACGTGGAGGGTCGTGCGTGACGTGGGGGTCATGCATGGGGCGGCTGCTGCCCTCATGCGTCACATCACGGTAAATGGTAACGAAGCGGCCCACGCCTTCCCCATAAAAAAGGAGAGACCGCAGGCGCGATGCCCATTTACCCTCTGTGCCTTCTCCAATCTCGGAACCGCTGCCTCTCCCTTCTCTCTTCTCAAGTTCTTGCTTTCACTCGCCGCCGCCGCCGTGCCTTTGTTGTCCCTCATCCTTCGTCTCTCTCAGCTACTATGGCACCCAAAACCAGCAAAGGCAAGGGAGTAGCCAAAGACGTCGGGGGAAAGGAGGCGCCGGAGAGCGAGTTGGCGGCGCGGCGGACGCAGCTCCCTACTTTCCTTCGACGGTCGATGCGGGCCACCTCCGGGACTACTTCAAGCCCCTGTGGGGGTGCAAGACAAAGGGGCACCCTGCCACGTGCATCACCCCAGCCGGTTTCGCCAAGGCCGGCCCGAATCGGTACTCCTTCGTTGACTACTTTTCCTGCGGGCTCTGCCCCCTTTCTCCGGTTTCTTCAATGACATCATGCACACCTACGACTTCCACCTTCTAGATTTCACTCCGAATGCCATGGCATGCATGGCCCTTTTCTCCCATCTCTTCGAGGGCTTTGCCGGAGTGCATCCCAGGACGGCGCTTTTCCGCCACTACTTCTATCCTCGTATCCAAAAGGGAGGCGCGATTTCCGGTTGTGTCGCCTGGATCCCAAGGAGTCAGGGGATGGGGACATATCCGGAGGGCGCTCATAAGGAGATGTGGGAGGAGTGGCGGGGCCGTTGGTGCTGGATTGTGGAGGAGGACCCGCATGAATTTTGCCGGGTCCGCCAGACGCCGCCGGTTCGCAGAGATGATTGGGGCGAAGTCGACGCCAACGATGAGAAGCTCACGGTCGCCACCTCCAGGATCCATCGCCTCACCGTGGCCGGGCTCACCCTTGAGATGATTGGGGCGGATTTCCTCCATCGCCGAATCGCCCCACCGCATAACAAGGGGAGGCCGGCCTGGCTTTTCAGGAACGCGGCCGACATCATGAGGCTTTTCCCTGGCTGGAATCACAATTTCACGGTGATGGGGCATGCCCACTTTTGCCAGAGGCTTTTTCAGCTCGACGTGTACCACGATGGCAGGGTCGAGAGGTCCGGCAAGGCCGCGAAGGCCGGCATGGTCGTCAAGGGGACCCTGTTTGGGTTGCCGGTGGGGGTGGTCCCACTGAGCAACAACTCTCACCAAACCGACATCATCGCCATGATGCCAGACTTCAACGCGCATGGCCTTGACCCAAATTGGGCTGAGCCGGCGGCGGATCCAGGTGCAGGAGTTCTTCGACAAGCTGTCGGAGAAGTACGTCCATGCCGAGCCATTACTCGTCCAGGACACCACCCAGGCGGAGCTGGACTTCATCACCACCAGTGCAGCGGAGGCGGAGCTCGCCAAGGAGGTTGGCAGCGCCGATCACGTGGAGGACGAGGCCGAGGCTGCCGCGGAGGAGAAGGAGCTTGCTGGGTGGGCGGAGTCTATTGGGGAACGTAGTAATTTCAAAAAATTTCCTAAGCACATGCAAGATCATGGTGATCCATAGCAACGAGAGGGGAGAGTGTCATCCACGTAACCTTGTAGACCGTAAGCGGAAGCGTTATGACAACGCGTTTGATGTAGTCGTACGTCTTCACGATCGACCGATCCTAGTACGGAACGTACGACACCTCCGCGATCTGCACACGTTCAGCTCGGTGACGTCCCACGAACTCAAGATCCAGTAGAGCTTCGAGGGAGAGTTCCGTCAGCACGACGGCGTGATGACGGTGATGATGAATCTACTACCACAGGGCTTCGCCTAAGCACCGCTACAATATGACCGAGGTGGATTATGGTGGAGGGGGGCACCGCACACGGCTAAGAGATCAATGATCAACTTGTGTCTCTATGGGGTGCCCCCCTCCCCCGTATATAATGGAGTGGAGGAGGGGGGGCGGCCCTCCTATGGCGCCCCCTGGAGGAGTCCTACTCCCACCGGCAGTAGGATCCCCCCTTCCAATAGTAGGAGTAGGAGGGAAGGAAAAAGGGGGGCGCCACCCCCCTTCCTTGTCCAATTCGGACTAAAGGGGGAGGGGGTGCGCGGCCTGCCTTGGCCGCCCCTTCCTCTCTCCACCAAGGCCCATGAGGTCCATTACACTCCCCGGGGGGTTCCGGTAACCCCCCGTTACTCCGGTATTAGTCCGAACTCATCCGGAACCCTTCCGAAGTCCGAACATAGTCATCCAATATATCGATCTTTATGTCTCGACCATTTTGAGACTCCTCGCCATGTGCGTGATCATATCCGGGACTTCGAACTACCTTCGGTACATCAAAACACATAAAATCATATTACCGATCGTCACCGAACGTTAAGCGTGCGGACCCTACGGGTTTGAGAACTATGTAGACATGACCGAGACACGTCTCCGGTCAATAACCAATAGCGAGACACGTCCGCTCATATTTGTTCCTACATATTCTACGAAGATCTTTATCAGTCAAACCGCATAACAACATACGTTGTTCCCTTTGTCATCGGTATGTTAATTGCCCGAGATTCGATCGTCGGTATCTCAATACCTAGTTCAATCTCGTTACCGACAAGTCTCTTTACTCGTTCTGTAATGCATCATCCCGGAACTAACTCATTAGTTACATTGCTTGCAAGGCTTATAGTGATGTGCATTACCAAGAGGGCCCAGAGATACCTCTCTGATACTCGGAGTGACAAATCCTAATCTCGATCTATGCCAACCCAACAAACACCTTCGGAGACACCTGTAGAGCATCTCTATAATCACCCAGTTACGTTGTGACGTTTGATAGCACACAAGGTGTTCCTCCGGTATTTGGGAGTTGCATAATCTCATAGTCATAGGAACATGTATAAGTCATGAAGAAAGCAATAGCAACATACTAAACGATCAAGTGCTAAGCTAACGGAATGGGTCAAGTCAATCACATCATTCTCTAATGATGTGATCCCGTTAATCAAATGACAACTCATGTCTATGGCTAGGAAACTTAACCATCTTTGATTCAACGAGCTAGTCAAGTAGAGGCATACTAGTGACACTCTGTTTGTCTATGTATTCACACATGTACTAAGTTTCCGGTTAATACAATTCTAGCATCAATAATAAACATTTATCATGCTATAAGGAAATATAAATAACAACTTTATTATTGCCTCTAGGGCATATTTCCTTCAGTCTCCCACTTGCACTAGAGTCAATAATCTAGTTCACATCACCATGTGATTTAACACCAATAGTTCACATCACCATGTGATTAATATCCATAGTTTACATCGCGATGTGGCCAACACTCAAAGGGCTTACTAGGGTCAGTAATCTAGGTCACATCGCCATGTGATTAAAACCCAAAGAGTACTAAGGTGTAATCATGTTTTGCTTGTGAGAGAAGTTTGGTCAACGGGTCTGCCAAATTCAGATCCATATGTATTTTGCAAATTTCTATGTCTACAATGCTCTGCACGGAGCTACTTTAGCTAATTGCTCCCACTTTCAATATGTATCCAGATTGACACTTAGAGACATCTGGATCAGTGTCAAAACTTGCATCGACGTAACCCTTTACGACGAACCTTTTGTCACCTCCATAATCGAGAAACATATCCTTATTCCACTAAGGATAATTTTGTCCGTTTTTCACTGATCTACTCCTAGATCACTATTGTACTCCCTTACCAAACTCAGTGTAGGGTATACAATAGATCTGGTACACAACATGGCATACTTTATAGAACCTATGGCTGAGGCATAGGGAATGACTTTCATTCTCTTTCTATCTTCTACCATGGTCGGGCTTTGAGTCTTACTCAATTTCACACCTTGTAATACAGGCAAGAACTCTTTCTTTGACTGTTCCATTTTGAACTACTTCAAAATCTTGTCAAGGTATGTATTCATTGAAAAAACTTGTGTGTATGTCATTCACCGAGGTCTTTCTTTGAAAAACTCCTTTCAAATACTCCTTTATGCTTTCTAGAAAATTCTACATTATTTTCAATCAACAATATGTCATTCACATATATTTATCAGAAATGCTGTAGTGCTCCCACTCACTTTCTTGTAAATACAGGCTTCACCGCAAGTCTATATAAAACTATATGCTTTGATCAACTCATCAAAGAGTATATTCCAACGCCGAGATGCTTGCACCAGTCCATAGATAGATCGCTGGAGCTTGCACATTTTGTTAGCACCTTTAGGATCGAGAAAACCTTCCGGTTGCATCGTATACAACTCTTCTTTAAGAAATCCATTAAGGAATGTAGTTTTGACATCCATTTGGCAGATTTCATAAAATGTGGCAATTTGCTAACATGATTCCGACAGACTTAAGCATCGCTACGAGTGAGAAAATCTCATCGTAGTCAACACCTTGAACTTTGTCAAAACCTTTTTTGACAAGTCTAACTTTGTAGATAGTAACCCTACTATCAGCGTCCGTCTTCCTCTTGAAGATCCATTTATTTTCTATGGCTTGCCGATCATCGGGCAAGTGAACCAAAGTCCACACTTTGTTCTCATACATGGATCCCATCTCAGATTTCATGGCCTCAAGCCATTTCGCGGAATCTAGGCTCATCATCGCTTCCTCATAGTTCGTAGGTTCGTCATGGTCAAGTAACATGACCTACAGAAAAGGACTTCTGTACCACTATGGTGCGGATCTCACTCTGGTTGACCTACGAGGTTCAGTAGTAACTTGATCTGAAGTTACATGATCATCATCATTAGCTTCCTCACTAATTGGTGTAGGAGTCACAGGAACAGACTTCTGTGATGAACTACATTCCAATAAAGGAGCAGGTACAGTTACCTCATCAATTTCTACTTTCCTCCCACTCACTTCTTTCGAGAGAAACTCCTTCTCTAGAAAGGATCCATTCTTTGCAACGAATGTCTTGCCTTCGGATCTGTGATAGAAGGTGTACCCAACTGTCTCCTTTGGGTATCCTATGAAGACAAATTTCTCCGATTTGGGTTTGACCTTATCAGGATGAAACTTTTTCACACAAGCATCGCAACCCCAAACTTTAAGAAACGATAACTTTGGTTTCTTGCCAAACCATAGTTCATATATTGTCGTCTCAACGGATTTAGATGGTGCCCTATTTAACGTGAATGCAGCAGTCTCTAATGCCCAACCCCAAAACGATAGTGGTAAATCGGTAAGAGACATCATAGATTGCACCATATCTAATAAAGTACGGTTACGATGTTCGAACACACCATTACGCTGTTGTGTTCCAGGTGGCGTGAGTTGCGAAACTATTCCGCATTGTTTCAAATGAAGACCAAACCCTTAACTCAAATATTCTCCTCCACGATCAGATCGTAGAAACTTTATTTTCTTGTTACGATGATTTTCCACTTCACTCTGAAATTATATGAACTTTTCAAATGTTTCAGACTTATGTTTCATCAAGTAGATATACCCATATCTGCTCAAATCATCTGTGAAGGTCACAAAATAACGATACCCGCCGCGAGCCTCAACACTCATCGGATCGCATACATCAGTATGTCTTATTTCCAATAAGTCAGTTGCTCGCTCCATTGTTCTGGAGAACGGAGTCTTAGTCATCTTGCCCATAAGGCATGGTTCGCAAGCATCATGTGATTCATAATCAAGTGATTCCAAAATCCCATCAGCATGGAGTTTCTTCATGCGCTTTACACCAATATGACCTAAAGTGCAGTGCCACAAATAAGTTGCACTATCATTATTAACATTGCATCTTTTGGCTTCAATATTATGAATATGTGTATCACTATGATCGAGATCCAACAAACCATTTTCATTGGGTGTATGACCATAGAAGGTTTTATTCATGTAAACAGAACAACAATTATTCTCTAACTTAAATGAATAACCATATTGCAATAAACATGATCAAATAATATTCATGCTCAATGCAAACACCAAATAACACTTATTTAGGTTCAACACTAATCCCGAAAGTATAGGGAGTGTGCGATGATGATCATATCAATCTTGGAACTACTTCCAACACACATCGTCACCTCGCCCATAACTAGTTTCTGTTCATTCTGCAACTCCCGTTTCGAGTTACTACTTTCAGCAACTGAACCAGTATCAAATGTCGAGGGGTTTCTATAAACACTAGTAAAGTACACATCAATAACATGTGTATCCAATATACCTTGTGCCATCCTTCTTATCTGCCAAGTATCTAGGGCAGTTCCACTTCTAGTGACCATTTCCTTTGCAGTAGAAGCACTCAGTTTAAGGCTTGGGTCTAGGTTTAGGCTTCTTCACGGGAGCAGCAACTTGCTTGCTGTTCTTTTTGAAGTTCTTCTTCTTCCCTTTGCCCTTTTCTTGAAACTAGTGTTCTTATCAACCATCAACACTTGATGCTTTTCTTGATTTCTACCTTCATCGATTTCAGCATCACGAAGAGCTTGGGAATCGTTTCCGTTATCCCTCGCATATTATAGTTCATCACGAAGTTCTAGTAACTTGGTGATAGTTACAAGAGAACTCTGTCAATCACTATCTTATCTAGAAGATTAACTCCCACTTGATTCAAGTGATTGTAGTACTCAGACATTCTGAGCACATGCTCACTAGCCGAGCTATTCTCCTCCATCTTGTAGGAAAAGTACTTGTCAAAGGTCTCATACCTTTCGACATGGGCATGAGTCTGAAATACTAGTTCCAACTCTTGGAACATCTCATATGCTCTGTGGCGTTTCAAAAAACGTTTTTGAAGCCCGGATTCTAAGCCGTAAAGTATGGTGCACTAAACTATCAAGTATTCATCATATCGAGCTTGCCAAACGTTCATAACGTCTGCATTTGCTCCTGCAATCGGTCTGTCACCTAGCGGTGCATCAAGGACATAATTCTTCTATGCAGCAATGAGGATAATCCTCAAACCACGGATCCAATCCGCATCATTGCTACTAACATCTTTCAACTTAGTTTTCTCTAGGAACATATCCAAAATAAAACAGGGGAGCTAAACGCGAGCTATTGATCTACAACATAGATATGCTAATACTACCAGGAATCTACGCAGCATCCTGGCCGCTCAGGAGGCCAGGCATCACACAGTCCGGGCGGAGATGGCGACTGTCATCAAGGAACCACCCGAGCCCCCAGAGCCTGATACGTCTCCAACATATCTATAATATTTGATTGTTCCATACTATATTATATTTTGTTTTGGATGTTTAATGGGCTTTATTATACACTTTCATATTATTTTTGGGACTAACCTATTAACCGGAGGCCCAGCCCAAATTGTTATTTTTTGCCTATTTTAGTGTTTCGCAGAAAAAGAATATCAAACGGAGTCCAAACGGAATGAAACCTTGGGGAACGTGATTTTCATAACAAACGTGATCCAGAGGACTTGGAGTCTACGTCAAGAAATCAACGAGGAGAGCACGAGGCAGGGGGCCCGCCTACCCCCCTGGGCGTGCCCTCCACCCTCATGGGGCCCATGTTGCTCCACCGACATACTTCTTCCTCCTATATATACATACGTATCCCCAAACCATCAGAGGCATCCACGAAAACCTAATTCCACCGCCGCAACCTTCTGTACCCATGAGATCCCATCTTGGGCCCTTTTCCGGCGTCCTGTCGGAGGGGGCATTAATCATGGAGGGCTTCTACATCAACACCATAGCCTCTTCGATGATGTGTGAGTAATTTACCTCAGACCTTCGGGTCCATAGTTATTAGCTAGATGGCTTCTTCTCTCTCTTTGGATCTCAATACAAAGTTCTCCACGATTCTCGTGGAGATCTATTCGATGTAATCTTCTTTTGCGGTGTGTTTGTCGGGACCGATGAATTGTGGGTTTATGATCAAGTTTATCTATGAACAATGTTTGAATCTCCTGTGAATTCTTTTATGTATGATTTGTTATCTTTGCAAGTCTCTTCGAATTATCAGTTTGGTTTCTACTAGATTGATCTTTCTTGCAATGGGAGAAGTGCTTAGCTTTGGGTTCAATCTTGCGGTGCTCGATCCCAGTGACAGAAAGGGAAACGACACGTATTGTATTATTGCCATCGAGGATAACAAGATGGGGTTTATATCATATTGCATGAGTTTATCCCTCTACATCATGTCATCTTGCTTAAAGCGTTACTCCGTTCTTATGAACTTAATACTCTAGATGCATGCTGGATAGCGGTCGATGTGTGGAGTAATAGGAGTAGATGCAGGCAGGAGTCGGTCTACTTGTCACGGACGTGATGCCTATATACATGATCATACCTAGATATTCTCATAACTATGCTTAATTCTATCAATTGCTCGACAGTAATTTGTTCACCCACCGTAATACTTATGCTCTTGAGAGAAGGCACTAGTGAAACCTATGGCCCCCGGGTCTATTCTCCATCATATTAATCTTCCAACACTTAGCTATTTCTATTGCCTTTATTTTACTTTGCATCTTTATTTCTCTTTATCATAAAAATACCAAAAATATTATCTTATCATATCTATCAGATCTCACTCTCGTAAGTGACCGTGAAGGGCTTGACAACCCCTTTATCGCGTTGGTTGCGAGGTTCTTATTTATTTGTGTAGGTGCGAGGGACTTGAGCGTGGTCTCCTACTGGATTGATACCTTGGTTCTCAAAAACTGAGGGAAATACTTACGCTACTTTACTGCATCACCCTTTCCTCTTCAAGGGAAAAACCAACGCAGTGCTCAAGAGGTAGCAGAGGCTCCTGAGGCTCAGGGCCCAGGTGGCTCGCGAGGAGCGACCCCTTCAGCACGCACCTTCAGCTACGTCAACACGCCTTCGACAATGGTATCAGGTGACTCTTTCTAGTCCATTCAGTTGGGTGCGCCCCTCGGGCAGCGTTATCTCCAAGTCGCACGGGTCTGGCCCTGCGACATGTATCCTTTTGCATCTTTAGCTTACTCAGCTGGGAGCGCCTCTCGGGCTACATCATCCCCATGCCGCTCGGGTCCATCCTAGTGGCATGTATTGCTCTCGCATCTGTCTAAGCTAGCCCGCCTCTTTGCTTGAGTCATTTCATGGCTATCACCTGCTTATCTGGTACTTTGATGCCCCACCCGCGACCATCCTCATTGCCACGGGAGCCGGGCGCCGGTTGTCTTTCCTTAGGATTCCTCACTTGAGTAGGCTTGGCACGGCGTCTGTGCTCGGGTCCATCCCTGCAGCGTCGATAAACCCAACGACTGAGCTCTGTCTGGCGGGCCGACCCCGTTCACGTCACCTCCTGGGGTCCTTGGTGTCTAGCCTTCTCATGTGATCGTGCCAGGAAATTCGTCTGGCGCAGGTTCCCTAACCATCTCACAGGACCACTGGAGCTATCAAGAACCAAGACCAGGCGCAACCCGCCTTGAGGTAGGGCCTCGTGAGTCTTGTGCTGGCTCGCGAGTGCCCAGACACACCTCGACTAGCCCTACCGTGCAAGCCACGTGTCAGGGCGGGGTTGTACACACCCCGGGGGCTCCACTCAGAGGGAGCCCTCACCCACGCACCATTGGAAGCACCATGCTCCGCACCGGCAGTCAACACGGTCGAGGAACGGCTATGCCCGTGCAAATGCGGAAGCGCTACGCTCCGCGCTGGTGATAAACAACTGAGGGCCGCCCCATGGCTGTACCAACCTCAGGGAGCCACCCGGCTCAGTGTCCAGCCTCACCGCAATGCTTTCCCCTCGGGAAAGCCATGCGAGGGGGCTGGGCACGGGGGCTACGCTCTGGCTCTGCCTAGCGTACACCGTCCTGCCAGGTCACTCGGACCTGGTCGTCGAGCACCACTCCTGAGCGGGACCTCGGCGAGGATAGGTACGGAGGTCTGTTTGGACGTCAAGGGGGACTCCTTAGCATTGCGACTCAGGAGCCTAACTGGCCACGTAGCCCTTCACCTCTTGATCCATCCTGGTGATCCGGACGGCCCAACAGCGGCTGAGGTATGCACGGGGTCGGGCCCTGCCGACGTAGAACCCTAAGACCTACTTTAGCGGCTTCTTCCCACAGGCTGTTTGCGCGTCAAGGGGGACTCCTGAGCATCGCGACTCAGGAGCCTAACTGGCCATGTAGCCCCTCACCCCTTGGTCCGTCCTGGTGATCCGGATGGCCCAGCGGCGGCTGAGGTATGCGGGGTCGGGCCCTGTCGACATAGAACATCCAGCAAACGGGAAGGAAATCGCGGAACCTAAATAAATTATTACACAACATATTGTCCCCCAAGTGACAAGCAGAGTTTTAACGCCTCCACGAGGCACTTCTAATGTCACAGGAAAGCTCACAGGAGAGTAAAACGAGAAGGAGCGCCGTTCTTCGCCAGCAAGCCCTTTATTCAGCCTTGGGCGCCGTCGACAGGGAGCCCCTTCCAGCCAACAGTGGCACTGTCGGCCGTGTCATTGGCCTCGGCCGCAGGATAGGCGGGGCCATCGGTTGGAGGCGTAGGCTTGATGGCGAGGAACATCTTCAACAGGGCTTCCACCAGGCCCTCCACGGTTGCGGCGGCAGCTGTGCAGCGCACCTCCTCCACGGGCTCGAGCAGCCCGTTGAGGTCGGCGCCGGGGTTGCGAAGATGCAGGTGGCTGAAGACACGCGTCAGAGCCGAAGAAGAAAGCGCGCAGGCTTCCCCCTCAAACATGGGGCCGATCCCGTCGACGACACACTCGAGCGCCACGACAAGATAAGGAAGCAGTTGGGTGGGGCCTTCGTCGTCCGTCGACGGCGGCTTCTCCAAGCCCTTCTCATAGAGTGCCCGCAGCGCTTCGCAGGATCTCTCCTCAAGGGACTTGAAGCCCACGCGGTCCTCGGCAAGAATCTTCGCCTTGGCCTCCAGCAGGGTCTTCTCAGCGCTTTGGGGCCTGCACCCTCGCCGACTGCTCCAGTTCGGCGTCATGACCGGTGACCGTGTCTTCCCGGGCCTTCATCTTCTCCTCCTCTGCCTTGCGGTCACGAGCCTCGGCTGCGCACTCGTTGCACATGGTGTCCAGCTTGGCCTCCAGCGACTGGCAGCGATCCTGGGCGGCCCCAGCATCCTTTAGTGCCACCTCGCGGGCAGTTGCGGCTTGGGTGGCAGCCTGCCTGTCCTTCTCGGAAGCCGTCGCAGCCTGGCTCAGTGCCGCCCGGACGGATACATCGGAGTGCAACCAGCCAGAGATCAGCTCCAGGCGCCCGGCCACCAGGCGACGGTCGGCGCCTTGAAGATCGCCCCGAAGCCGGGTCAGCGCAGAAAGGGCATGTTCCAGGGCGTCAGGCGAGGTAGAAGGATCATGAACTGGCGGTGGGATGGAAGAAGAGGGCAGTGTCGTTGCTAAGACCTGCACGTTGACGGCGGTGGAAGAAGAAGCCAGGAGCTCCGGAGCCTGCGAGGAAGACCGGGCCGACGTGGCATCAGGGGTGGCTCTTCCCTAGAGACGCTCCTCTGGGCCTCGCGAGGAAGACCGGGCCGGAGAGGTGCGGGCACCATTGCCACCCTTCTGTGCCGGAGGAGGTACGGCCGCGCTAGGCTGCAGGGTCCCCGGGGATGTGGCCGCCCCATCCTTCTTCTTCTTCAATGACGACGTCAGCCTAGCAGCACAAGGAGGAAGCATCAGGAAGCCGCAACGGAAGCAGGAGCAAGGGCAAGGTCAGGGCAGGATACTCACTGGTCCACGGCGGCGTAGTCCCGCCGCCTCTTCCAAAGTGCGGAGCCTGGGGGCCTCGCTGCCTAGGGCGCTGGCGCGCGGGCCCCAGTAGTCGACAAGGCCGCGGTGGCATCGGGTGGCGAGATGGCGGAGGCATCACCCCGAGAAATCAGCGCCAATCTGCTATTCGTCGGGACACGGGGCGGCGGCTTGCTTGAGGGGGAGACCCTGGACCTCGTAGTGACCCCAGCAGGGGGCAGGACTTCCCTCAATGGGTGGTCATCGGCATCGTCTGGCAAGGCGCGGAGGAGATCGGCCTTGCGCGGAGGGGAGGTCTCCCCAGACCCCTCCGGGGTGGCCGCCGAGTCCTGCTCCTCCTCCTCGCTAGAATCGTCGAAAGACACCACCACCGGAACCGCCACTACCGGGGCCTCAGAGGGCGCCGACGGCACAAGACCACGCCCATCAAAGACAGGCATGGCGGCAACAATCTTTGCCCCATCTGGGCTGCGGTACAAGGGAACGAAGGTGTCCGGCGGGTACCCCTGGTTGTCCCCAACCAATGAGCGGAGGGCCGTGCCCAGCTCCATGTCAGACAGGGCCTCTGGACGCAGGAGGAGGTCGCCTCCTTCGTCCCCGAGCTTCCACAAGGGGCGCGAGCGCGCCTGGAGGGGAGCCACGCGCTGCGCCATGAACTCCTTGACAATCATGGCCACCGTCAGCCTCGCCGCCTTTGGGTCATCAGGCTTCAGGTTGGCGGTGATCCTCTCCAGCACCAGCTCCGCCCGAGGGTCGGTGAACTTCACGCAGAACCACCCATCGTGAGACAAGGGCATCTCCGTCGGCAGGACCAGCCGGGGGTGAGAGCACTTGGCATTCATCAGGACCCACTTGCTCCTGAAGCCCTCGGCCTTCTCCCCGGCCTTCGAGATCGCGTTGGTCTTGTTTGCTACAACGAAGTTGGCACACCCCGAGCAGGGGCCGTCCTTGATCCGGAGATAGAAGAAGTGGAGCAGCAGCGCCATGGACGTCATCACTCCAACGTACGCCTCACAATAGAAGGCGAACATCGACAGAAGGAGGATGGAGTTGGGATGAAGATGGAGGGCGTGAAGCTTGTAATGGCTGAGTATGGAATAGAAGAAGTCAGCGAAGGGGGGAACCAACCCCGCAACGATGCTGCTCATGAGGAAGGGATAGAAGGTGCTACCCGAGGCCTTCGACTCGGCGGAGCCAGCCCGGAGTGCAGTTTTCCTCTTCTCATCACCCTCGCCATCATCAGAAGCATGGCGGAAAGGTTCTTCTCCGAGACGCTTGGCGCTTTCAGCACAGGCTAGTACCAGGATGACGGAGGGGCGGCCTGAGCTTTGTTGGGCGTCATTAGCGGTAGGCTCATAGGAGGATTTGGGCGGATCTGGAGTCTTTGGGAATGAGGAGCAAGAAAGGGGGTCTGGAGCAAGACGAAGGGGAGCAATGAAGGCAACACAGCCCGCGCTAGCCTTTTGTTAGTCAGGCAGTTGTCGAGGCAGCGTGGGAAGCGGAGACGCCCACGTCCCGTCAGAGGCCACGCGTCAATCAAGGCCGCAGGCGGTTGGGGCCAGCGGTGCTCCGCACTTGCCCCTTGGCTTCGCCTCGAAGCCAAGTCCGAGCGCGCCTTGGGCCCGGGGGCTACTGTCGGCGTTCTGGGAATGGGGGTCCCCAGACTTGCCTTCCTGCGGCCCACGGTGTGGCTCCACTAACGGCCTCGTATGGCCCATCTTCACCAACAAACACTCAAGACCCTCGCGAGCGGCCAAGCCTCGCGAGGCGGGCGACACAAGATCTCCTCAGGGGCAGCCTCACTAGGCTGGCTCACGAGGAGCGGAGAGATCAAGGCGAGGGGCACCTCGTGAGGTTCCCGTGATGTGAGCCATGACGACCAAGGCCAGGCGGGCGCAGAGTACTGGTTTCCTCTTTGGTGCTAAAGGAGCAGGCACATGCGAGAAGTCCCGAGGCATCAGGCAAAGCTTTCCATATCGGTGCAACGAGACCAAGACCAGCAGGACGGTAGGATGGAGGTCATCGTGGAGCCCACGACGGTGTCACCATCAGAACCTTTGGCATGCGAAGACCACCTTTTGTCAGGATATCTTGTACTAGATGTCCCCCTTCAAATTGGCTGTTGTGGGATCCCTTCCCGCCTAATATTTGGGAAGAGGACCCGGGCCTCTATAAATTGGACTAGCCACCACCGTAGAAGCTAACTCATCTTGGATCAGATCCATTCCATCCACACACGCACAGGCTCACCGAGCTCAAGAACACCTCTCCTCAGGAGGTAGTTCTTCCCTTGTACTTGTTCATCTCCAGCCTACAAGGCAATCCACCACACCACACTGGAGTAGGGTTTTACACCACATCGGTGGCCCGAACCAGTATAAACTCTTGTGTCCCTTGTTCCTTGGGTTCGGCGAGCTAGCTTTGAGATCGTGGTGAGAGCGTGAGCTAGGGGGAGAGAGATCTTCGTGCGCAACCTAGAGTTCGAACCTCAAGGGTTTTGTCTGATTTCGGGTTCCAGCAAAACCCTCAAGGTTCGAACACTGGGGTGCGCACGAAGATCTCCCCCTACCAAATCACGCCCTCAGTCTCACCTGGATCTCTAAGCTTAGATCGACGCACTCGCAACACTAGAGACACAAAACTTATACTGGTTCGGGCCACCGTTGTGGTGTAATACCCTACTCTAGTGTGGTGTGGTGGATTGCCTCTCGGGCTTAGGATGAATAGTACAAGGGGAAGAACAGCCTCCTGAGGTGAGGTGTTCTTGTTCTTGGTGGGTGTGAGGATGAACTGAATGAGTTCGAGACGAGTTGCCTCCTACTATGGTGGCTAGCCCTATTTATAGAGGCCCTGGTCCTCTTCCCAAATAATGAGCGGGAAGGGATGCAACAACGGCCAATTTGAATGGGGACAACTAGTACAAGCTATCCTGACTAAAGGTGGTCTTCGCCTGCCAAAGGCTCTGGTGGTGACGCCGGCTTGTGCTCCATGATGACCTCCGTCTTGCCGTCCTGCTGGTCTTGGTCTCGTTGCACCGATATGGAAACCTTTGCCTGATGCCTCGGTACTCCTTGCTCGCGCTCGCCTCCTTAGCACCAAAGTGGAAGCAAGGACACTATGCGCGCTGGCGCCCGCCTGGTCTCGATAGTCATGGCTTGCGTCGTTGGAACCTCGCGAGGTTTGCCTTGCCTTGATCTCTCCGCCCCTCGCGAGCCAGCCTGGCGAGGCTGCTCCTGAGGAGGTCTTGTGTCGTCCGCCTCGCGAGGGTCTCGAATGCTTGTTGGTGAAGATGGGCCATATGGGCCCGCTCGCAGAGCCACGCCGTGGGCCGCAGCCAGGGATGTCTGGGGACCCCCGTTCTCAGAATGCCGACAGTAGCCCCCGGGCCCAAGACACGCTCAGACTTGGCTTTGAGGCGAAGCCAAAGGGCAAGTGCGGAGCACCGCGGGTCCCAATAGCCTACGACCTTGGTCGACGCGTGGCGGTTGATTGGACGTGGGCGTCTCCGCTTCCCCACGCTGCCTTGGCAACTTCCCGACTTGACAAGTCCCTGCTGCATGCAAGGAAAAACCATCATTACCTGTGATCATGGGGGGTGCTGGTTTGCCTTCTCCTGCTATAAATGGGGAGGGGGGTAGAGCCCCCGTCGCCCATCTCTTCCCATTTTGCTCGCTCCCCCCACTTTGCTCCATTGCCAGTAGCGACACCAATGGCGCCGTCGAAGAGGTTCTCCGCCGCAGAGAAGGGGAAGGCCCGTCAGGAGGGGCCCAGCTCACCGGTGCCCAAGCGTTGACGCGGTCGTCCCCGCAAGCACACCACGACCCCTGCCGCGGCCTCTCCTACTACACTTCCATTCGGCGGAGGTGCTGCCGGAGTTAGTCATCTGGTCGGAGAACCCGGCCGGCAACTGGCTTCAGCTCCCGCGCTTCTTCACCGATGAGCTGCCGGCCGCAGGTCCAGGCGGGCTCTGGCTACAGCCGGACGGCTGCTGCAGCAGGGCTTCCTGGGTCGCGGTTGAGGTCTCCGTCGCGGGCAACATAGCCCTGGCCCGCGGCTGGCAGACATTTGCCCGCGCGCGCGGCCTGGGCAGGCGGTGCACCCTCCATTTCAAGTACGACGGCGACGCGACCCTCTACGTGAGGGTGTTTGGGGAAGATGGTCGCTGCGCCGGGTGCTTCCCCGAGGGCAATGACGGCAACGAGGTGCTTGGCCTTGGCGATGGTCATGACGAGGATGAAGGCGAACCCGCCCTTGGTGCCGACCATGTCTCGTCCAGCTACGGTGGTTCTTCCTCCGGCGACAGCTCCAGCAGCGGTGGTTATGACCAGCCGCCACGCCGCTGCGCCCGCTTTGAAGGCGGCAACGGGTTGTCTCATCGCCGCGCCTCTGTGAAGCGCGATGAGGGGTCTGGCTGAGCTCGGGACGGTGCCAAGAGCCCGCCCTCGCGGACCGCTGTGGGGGCACGCGCCGCTTTTATTTCGTTCTTCCTTTCGTTCCTGTATTAAGAAAGAAACCAGTATGGGGCCCCGGAGGGGCGTGCAACGAACTATGATTTCTCAGTTATTATGCTATGTTTATCGTTCCTATGCTATGTCGCAACATCGTCGTTTTATGTAGAGATAACTTAGCTTGACGTGCTCGGAGTAGTCTCCTCTTCGCGAGGTGCTTGCTTCCTGGTGCCTGTCGAGGCCTCCTTGGCCTGGTAGGCGCTTAGGAACTACAAAAAACTCATTAGGAGGCTTATCGTTTACCTGAGCCTTGGTCGCAGGCGCCGCTGGCCTTGACCCAGTGCTTCGTATCGCGGTACCTGAGGGGCATGTATTAGGAGAGGTGCGCTAGCTTGCGAGCTCGAACGAGGGTGCCTCGCGAAAAGCAGAAAAAGGAAAAACGCTCACGAGGGAACCTGTCCAGCCCCCTCGCGAGGTATGCGAGAGAGAGTACAGGCTAAACTGAAGACGGAAACAGAGGCAGAAGGCGACGGAACCACATCAGCAAAGAACACCAGAAGCAAACTTCAATTAAAGTGGGGCGAGCCAAGTACGGAAAGCACATGAAAAGTCGTGTCCGGCACCTAGTCTAGTCTTCATGTCTTCTCACCAGTGCGGAGCTAAGTGCTGCCACTAGGACGTGGGAGGGAGCCCCCGAGGCCCGAGGGTTGCACTCCTGAGACTCCGGGGCGTGTACAGCCCCACTCATTATTACGTGAGAGTGTCACGAGCGGAGACCTTCACAGGCACTGGGCCTTCTTCACAGGCGCTGGGATTTTCTTCATTCGTAGAACTTCCGGAGGTGCTGGATGTTCCAGGCGTTCTAGATGGGTACCCCGTCCTGCGTCTCCAGGCGCGCGGCACCAGGCCTGGAGACATGGACGACCTTGAACAGGCCCTCCCACATGGGTGAGAGCTTATGCAGCCCTTCCCTGGAGAGCACCCGCCTCAGGACGAGGTCACCCACCTCGAGCGTCCTGGAGCGGACGCTGCGACAGTGGTACCGCCCCAGCGCCTGCTGGTATCTTGTCGCCTGCAGTGTAGCTTCGCGGCAGCGTTCCTCCCCCAGCACGAGGTCCATCCCCCGCGTGGCGTCCTGCTGCGTCTCATCAAATGCCAGGACCCGTGCGGAGTGATGCTTGACCTCGTGAGGGAGAACCGCTTCTGCTCCGTAGATGAGGAAGAATGGGGTCTCGCCCGTTGGCTTGGTGGAGGTGGTGCGGATGGACCACAACACGGACTGGAGCTCGTCGTGCCAACCCCTGCCGCAGGCTTCGAGCTTCTTCTTGAAGGTCCTGGTATTGAGGCCTCTCAGGACCTCCGTGTTGGCGCGTTCGGCTTGACCATTGCACCGGGGGTGCGCCACTGAAGCATAGCAGATCTGCGTTGCAAGGTTAGCACAATACATTTTGAAGAGATTACTAGTGAACTGCGAGCCATTATCGGTGATGATGCGGTCGGGGACCCCGAAACGGCTCACGCGACCCTTGATGAACCGGACCGCAGAGCCAGCTGGGATGGTGCGGACGGCTTCCACCTCCGCCCACTTGGTGAACTTGTTGATGGCAACGTAGAGGTATCGGTAGCCCCCAGGCACTCGAGGGAACGGGCCCAGGATATCCAGTCCCTAGACTACGAACGGCCACAAGAGTGAAATGGTCTGGAGGCCCTGAGCTGGCTGATGGATTTGCTTGGCGTGGAATTGGCAGGCCTCGCAGGACCTCACCAGCTCAGCTCCATCGTTGAGCGCCATAGGCCAGTAGAATCCGCTGCGGAATGCCTTGCCGATGAGTGGTGCCTGCAGTCCTCGCCGTGTATGTCGGCTAGCAGCTCTTTCCCCTGTTCCCTGGAGATGCAACACAAAGAAACGTCATTTGGCCGCTTCCTGTATAACTCGCCATCCTGGATGCAGTATGCCATGGCTTGCCGTGCCACACGCTCTGCGTCCTCCTCCTTCTCCGGCAGCGTCCCTTGCATCAGATATTCCTTGAATTCCTTAGTCTAGCATCCCTCCTGGGGCTCGAGTGCCAAGAGTAGACGCGCTCCTGAGGACGGGCCACAGGCTGGGGCTCCCGTGGCAGGTGGCCGTGGGAGCTACTCCCGAGGCTGTGCTATCCTTGAAAGCGGTGGTGTTGCCGATGGCTTGAAGAGCCGCTCCTCGAAGACGCCAGGCTCTTGGGGTTGTCGCTTGGATGCCCTTCTGGTGATGTTGTCGGCTTCCTTGTTGGTGCCACGGGGCACGTGCCGCAACTCCAGGCCCAGGAACTGCTTCTCCATCTTGAGCACCTCCGCGAGGTATGCCTCCATGTGTTCATCCTTCGGCTCGTATACCTTGTTGGACAAGTTGACGAGGAGCTGCGAGTCGCCCCTGATGGTGAGACGCTTCACCCCTAGGGCCACCGCAGCCCTCAGGCCGGCTATGAGGCCTTTTTACGCTGCAATGTTGTTGGAGACCTTCTTGCCCTGCTGGAAGCAGAGCCGCACAGCGTAGTAGAGCTTGTCCTGAGTGGGCGAGATGAGTACTGCTCCAGCCCTCGCGCCCTGGCGCGCGAAGGCACCATCGAAGTACATGACCCAGCCGTCGGGCGCCTCACTTCCCGGTGAGAGGGACCGATCCTCGCCTATTTCAAGCGTCGGGG
Organism: Triticum aestivum; assembly: GCF_018294505.1. NCBI lineage: Eukaryota > Viridiplantae > Streptophyta > Magnoliopsida > Poales > Poaceae > Triticum > Triticum aestivum. The sequence goes on from NC_057811.1 coordinate 254,355,625, forward strand.
CGTCCGTCCATTGCTACCTCTCGAGCACTGCGTTGGTTTTCCCTTGAAGAGGAAAGGGTGATGCAGTAAAGCAGCGTAAGTATTTCCCTCAATTTTTGAGAACCAAGGTATCAATCCAGTAGGAGGCCACGCACGAGTCCCACGCACCTACACAAACAAATAAAATCCTCGCAACCAACGCAATAAGGGGTTGTCAATCCCTTCACGTTCACTTACAAAAGTGAGATCTGATAGATATGATAAGATAATATTTTTGGTATTTTTATGATAAAGATGAAAAGTAAAGAAAGCAAAATAAACGGCACCAGAAATAGCTTGTTGTTGGAGATTAATATGATGGAAAATAGACCCGGGGGCCATAGGTTTCACTAGTGGCTTCTCTCGAGAGCATAAGTATTACGATGCGTAAACAAATTACTGTTGAGCAATTGAAAGAATTGAGCATAGTTATGAGAATATCTAGGTATGATCATGTATATAGGCATCACGTCCGCGACAAGTAGACCGACTCCTGCCTGCATCTACTACTATTACTCCACACATCAACCGCTATCCAGCATGCATCTAGAGTATTAAGTTCAAAAGAAGAGAGTAACGCTTTAAGTAAGATGACATGATGTAGAGGGATAAACTCATGCAATATGATATTAGCCCCATCTTGTTATCCTCGATGGCAACAATACAATACGTGCCTTGTTGCCCTTGCTGTCACTGGGAAAGGACACCGCAAGATTGAACCCAAAGCTAGGCACTTCTCCCATTGCAAGAAAGATCAATCTAGTAGGCCAAACCAAACTGATAATTCGAAGAGACTTGCAAAATAACCAATCATACATAAAACAATTCAGAGAAGATTCAAATATTCCTCATAGATAAACTTGATCATAAACCCACAATTCATCGGTCTCAACAAACACACCGCAAAAGAAGATTACATCAAATAGATCTCCACGAGAATCGTGGAGAACTTTGTATTGAGATCCAAAGAGAGAGAAAGAAGCCATCTAGCTAATAACTATGGACCCGAAGGTCTGAGGTAAACTACTCACACATCATCGGAGAGGCTATGGTGTTGATGTACAAGCCCTCCGTGATCGATGCCCCCTCCGGTGGAGATCCGGAAAAGGCCCCAAGATGGGATCTCACGGGTACAGAAGGTTGCGGCGGTGGAATTAGGTTTTTGGCTCCGTTTCTGGTAGTTTGGGGGTACGTAGGTATATATAGGAGGAAGAAGTACGTCGGTGGAGCAACGTGGGCCCCACGAGGGTGGAGGGCTCGCCTAGGGGGGTAGGCGCGCCCCCTACCTCGTGCCTTCCTGGTAGCTTTCTTGACGTAGGGTCCAAGTCCCGTGGATCACGTTCGTTCCAAAAATCACGTTCCCGAAGGTTTCATTCCGTTTGTACTCCGTTTGATATTCTTTTTCTGCGAAACTCTGAAATAGGCAAAAAAAACAGTAATTCTGGGCTGTGCCTCCGGTTAATAGGTTAGTCCCAAAATAACATAAAAGTGTATAAATAAGCCCATTAAACATCCAAGACAGAATATAATATAGCATGGGATGTGTCAAGCATTCCCAAGCTTAATTCCTGCTCGTCCTCGAGTAGGTAAATGATAAAAACAGAATTTTTGATGTGGAATGCTACTTGGCATAATTTCAATGTAATTCTCTGAATTGTGGTATGAATATTCAGATCCGAAAGATTCAAGACAAAAGTTTAATATTGACATAAAAATAATAATACTTCAAGCATACTAACTAAGCAATTATTCTTCTCAAAATAACATGGCCAAAGAAAGTTATCCCTACAAAATCATATAGTCTGGCTATGCTCTATCTTCACCACACAAAGTATTTAAATCATGCGCAACCCCGATGACAAGCCAAGCAATTCTTTCATACTTTTGATGTTCTCAAACTTTTTCAATCTTCACGCAATACATGAGCGTGAGCCATGGACATTGCACTATATGTGGAATAGAATGGTGGTTGTGGAGAAGACAAAAAGGAGAAGATAGTCTCACATCAACTAGGCGTATCAACGGTCTATGGAGATGCCCATTAATAGATATCAATGTGAGTGAGTAGGGATTGCCATGCAACGGATGCACTAGAGCTATAAGTATATGAAAGCTCAACGAAAAGAACTAAGTGGGTGTACATCCAACTCACTTGCTCACAAAGACCTAGGGCATTTTGAGGAAGCCCATCATTGGAGTATACAAGCCATGTTCTATAATGAAAAATTTCCCACTAGTATATGAAAGTGATGTCATAGGAGACTCTCTATCATGAAGATCATGGTGCTAGTTTGAAGCACAAGTGTGGTAAAAGGATAGTAACATTGTCCCTTCTCTCTTTTTCTCTCATTTTTTTATTTGGGCCTTTTCTCTTTTTTTATGGCCTCTCTTTTTTTAGTCCAGAGTTTCATCCCGACTTGTGGGGTAATCATGGTCTCCATCATCCTTTCCTCACTTGGGACAATGCTCTAAAAAAATGATGATCATCACACTTTTATTTACTTACAACTCAATACTTAGAAGAAAATATGACTCTATGTGAATGCCTCCGGCGATATACCGGGATATGCAATGAATCAAGAGTGACATGTATGAAAGAATTATGAACGGTGGCTTTTCCACAAATACAATGCCAACTACATGATCATGCAAAGCAATATGACAATGATGGAGCGTGTCATAATAAATGGAACGGTGGTAAGTTGCATGGCAATATATCTCGGAATGGCTATGGAAATGCCATGATAGGTAGGTATGGTGGCTGTTTTGAGGAAGGTATATGGTGGGTGTATGATACCGGCGAAAAGTGCGCGGTATTAGAGAGGCTAGCAATGGTGAAAGGAAGAAAGTGCGTATAATCCATGGACTCAGCATTAGTCATAAAGAACTCATATACTTATTGCAAAAATTTACAAGTTATCGAAGCAAAGTATTACGCGCATGCTCCTAGGGGGATAGATTGGTAGGAAAAGAGCATCGCTCCTCCCCGACCGCCACTCATAAGGAAGACAATCAATAAATAAATCATGCTCCGACTTCATCACATAACGGTTCACCATACGTGCATGCTACGGGAATCACAAACTTTAACACAAGTATTTCTCAAATTCAAAACTACTCAACTAGCATGACTCTAATATCACCATATTCATATCTCCAAACAATTATCTAGTATCAAACTTCTCATAGTATTCAACACACACATAAGAATTTTTTTACTAATCTTGAATGCCTATCATAATTAAAGAAAATTACCACGCTGTTTTGTAGGACTCTCAAAATAATCTAAGTGAAGCATGAGAGAACAATTGTTTCTATAAAACAAATCCACCACTGTGCTCTAAAAGATATAAGTGAAGCACTAGAGCAAAAACTATACAACTCAAAAGATATAACTGAAGCACATAGAGTATTCTAACAAATTCCGAATCATGTGTGTCTCTCTCAAAAGGTGTGTACAGAAAGGATGATTGTTGCAAACTAACAAATAAAGACTCAAATAATACAAGACGCTCCAAGCAAAACAAATATCATGTGGTGAATAAAAATATAGCTCCAAGTAAAGTTACCGATGAAAGTAGACGAAAGAGGGGATGCCTTCTGGGGCATCCCCAAGCTTTGGATTTAGGTGTACTTAGATTATCTTGGGGTGCCATGGGCATCCCCAATCTTAGTCTCTTGCCACTCCTTGTTCGATAATTCATCAAATCTTTTACCCAAAACTTGAAAACTTCACAACACAAAACTTAACAGAAAATCTCGTGAGCTCCGTTAGCGAAATAAAACAAAACACCACTTCAAGGTACTGTAATGAACTCATTCTTTATTTATATTGGTGTTAAAAATACTGTATTCCTACTTCTCTATGTTTTATAAACTATTTTACTAGCCATAGATTCATCAAAATAAGAAAACAACACACGAAAAACAGAATCTGACAAAAAACAGAATAGTCTGTAGTAATCTGTAACTAACGCAAACTTCTGGAACTCCATAAATTCATCGAAAATAGGAGGACCTAGAAAATTTGTTTTTTGATCAACAGCAATTGGAATCAATATTTTATCACGTTCTGGTGATTTTTAACAATTATTTTCGTGAACAGAAAGTTTCTGGAATTTTCAGCAAGATCAAATAACTATCATCCAAGAAGATGATATAGGTTAAACTTGGCACAAAGACTAATTAAAACATAAAAACACATCTAACCATAGGCTAGATCAAATATTTATTCCTAAACAGAAGAAAAAAGCAAAAAACTAAAAATAAAATTGGGTTGCCTCCCAACAAGCGCTATCGTTTAACGCCCCTAGCTATGCATAATAGCAAGGATAGATCTAGGTATTGCCATCTTTGGTAGGCAATCCATAAGTGGCTCTCATAATAGATTCATATGGTAGTTTTATTTTCTTTCTAGGGAAGTGTTCCATGCCTTTCCTTAATGGAAATTGGAATCTAATATTCCCTTCCTTCATATCAATAATTGCACCAATCGTTCTAAGGAAAGGTCTACCAAGAATAATAGGACATGAAGGATTGCAATCTATATCAAGAACAATAAAATCAATTTGCGCATAATTCCTATTTGCAACAATAAGAACATCATTAATTCTTCCCATAGGTTTCTTAATGGTGGAATCCGCAAGGTGCAAGTTTAAAGAACAATCATCAAAATCACGGAAACCTAGCAAATCACACAAAGTCTTTGGAATCGTGGAAACACTAGCACCCAAATCACACAAAGCATAGCATTCATGATATTTAATTTTAATTTTAATAGTAGGTTCCCACTCATCATAAAGTTTTCTAGGGATAGAAACTTCCAACTCAAGTTTTTCTTCATAAGATTGCATCAAAGCATCAACGATATGTTTGGTAAAGGCTTTATTTTGACTATAAGCATGTGGAGAATTTAGCACGGATTGCAACAAGGAAATACAATCTATCAAAGAGCAGTTATTATAATTAAAATCCTTGAAATCCAAAATAGTGGGTTCATTATGTAGAGTTTTGATCTCTTCAATCCCACTTTTACCAATTTTTGCATCAAGATCTAAAAACTCCGAATTTTTGGAACGCCTTCTAGGTAAAGGTGGATCCTATTCAGTCCCACCATTATCAAGATTCATATTGCAAAACAAAGATTTAATAGGGGACACATCAATAACTTTTAGATCTTCATCTTTATTTTCATAGAAACTAGAAGAACACGCTTTCACAAAACAATCTTTCTTAGCACGCATCCTAGCGGTCCTTTATTTGCACTCATCAATGGAAATTCTCATGGCTTTGAGAGACTCATTGATATCATGCTTAGGTGGAATATATCTAAGTTTCAACCAATCAACATCAAGAGAAATTCTATCAACGTTCCTAGCCAATTCATCAACTTTAAGCAATTTTTCTTCAAGCAAAGCATTGAAATTCTTTTGCGAATTCATAAACTCCTTAACACTAGTCTCAAATTCAGAAGGCATCTTATTAAAATTTCCATAAGAATTGTTGTAGGAATTACCATAATTATTAGAGGAGTTACTAGGATACGACCTAGGATTAAAGTTTCCTCTATACGCGTTGTTACCAAAATTATTCCTACCAACAAATTCACATCCATAGATTCATTATTATTCTCAATCAAAGTAGACAAAGGCATATCATTAGGATAATAAGAAACACTCTTAGTAGCAAATAATTTCATAAGTTCATCCATCTTTGCACTCATAACATTAATTTCTTCTATCGCATGCACTTTTTTACTAGTAGATCTTTCGGTGTGCCATTGAGAATAATTAACCATAATATTATCTAGGAGTTTAGTAGCTTCTCCTAAAGTGATTTCCATAAAAGTGCCTCCCGCGGCCGAATCTAAAAGATTTCTAGAAGCAAAATTCAATCCAGCATAATTTTTTTTGTATAATCATCCACAAATTCAAACCATGTGTACGGCAATTACGTATCATTAATTTCATCCTCTCCCAAGCTTGTGCAACATGTTCATGATCAAGTTTCTTAAAATTCATAATATCGTTTCTAAGAGAGATGATCTTAGCGGGAGGCAAATACTTAGAGATAAAAGCATCTTTGCACTTATTCCAAGAATCAATACTATTTTTAGGCAAAGACGAAAACCAAGCTTTAGCACGATCTCTAAGCGAAAAAGGAAATAGCTTAAATTTAATAATATCATTGTCCTATCTTTCTTCTTTTGCATATCACACAAATCAACGAAGCTATTTAGATGGGTAGCGGCATCTTCACTAGGAAGGCCAGCGAATTGATCTTTCATGACAAGATTCAATAAAGCAGTATTGATTTCCCAAGATTCAGTATCGGTAAGAGGAGCAATCGAAGTGCTAAGAAAATCATTGTTGTTGGTATTGGTAAAGTCACACAATTTAGTATATCTTGAGCCATCGTGACAAGCAAGCAGTCCAACACATGAGCAAACAAGAAGCACGCGAAAAAAAGCGAACGGAAAAGAGAGGGCGAATAAAACGGCAAGGCTGAAGTGGGGGAGAGGAAAATGAGAGGCAAATGGGAAATCCTTCTTGCTACCTCTTGAGCACTGCGTTGGTTTTCCCTTGAAGAGGAAACGGTGATGCAGTAAAGCAGCGTAAGTATTTCCCTCAGTTTTTGAGAACCAAGGTATCAATCCTGTAGGAGACCACGCACGAGTCCCTCGCACCTACACAAACAAATAAAATCCTCGCAACCAACGCAATAAAGGGGTTGTCAATCCCTTCATGGTCACTCACTTCACGTAAGTATTTTTGGTATTTTTATGATAAAGTTGCAAAGTAAAGAAAGCAAAATAAACGGAGCCAGAAATAGCTTGTTGTTGGGAGATTAATATGATGGAAAATAGACCCGGGGGCCATAGGTTTCACTAGTGGCTTCTCTCGAGAGCATAAGTATTACGGTGGGTAAACAAATTACTGCTGAGCAATTGACAGAATTGAGCATAGTTATGAGAATATCTAGGTATGATCATGTATATAGGCATCACGTCTGCGACAAGTACACAGACTCCTGCCTGCATCTACTACTATTACTCCACACATCGACCGCTATCTAGCATGCATCTAGAGTATTAAGTTCAAAAGAACAGAGTAACGCTTTAAGTAAGATGACATGATGTAGAGAGATAAACTCATGCAATATGATATAAACCCCATCTTGTTATCCTCGATGGCAACAATACAATATGTGCCTTGCTGCCCCTGCTATCACTGGAAAAGGACACCGCAAAATTGAACCCAAAGCTAAGCACTTCTCCCATTGCAAGAAAGACCAATCTAGTAGGCCAAACCAAACTGATAATTCGAAAATACTTGCAAAGATAACCAATCATACATAAAAGAATTCAGAGAAGATTCAAATATTGTTCATAGATAAACTTGATCATAAACCCACAATTCATCGGTCTCAACAAACACACCGCAAAAGAAGATTACATGAAATAGATCTACACGAGAATCATGGAGAACTTTGTATTCAGATCCAAAGAGAGAGAAGAAGCCATCTAGCTAATAACTATGGACCCGAAGGTCTGAGGTAAACTACTCACACATCATCGGAGAGGCTATGGTGTTGATGTAGAAGCCCTCCGTGATCGATGCCCCCTCCGGCGGAGCTCCAGAAAAGGCCCCAAGATGGGATCTCACGGGTACAGAAGGTTGCAGCGGTGGAATTAGGTTTTTGGCTCCGTATCTGGTAGTTTGGGGGTACGTAGGTATATATAGGAGGAAGAAGTACGTCGGTGGAGCAACATGGGCCCCACGAGGGTGGAGGGCGCGCCAAGGGGGGTAGGCGCGCCCCCTACCTCATGCCTTCCTGGTAGCTTTCTTGACGTAGGGTCCAAGTCCTCTGGATCACGTTCGTTCCAAAAATCACGTTACCAAAGGTTTCATTCCGTTTGGACTCCGTTTGATATTCTTTTTCTGTGAAACTCTGAAATAGGCAAAAAACAGCAATTGTGGGCAGGGCCTCCGGTTAATAGGTTAGTCCCAAAATAATATAAAAGTGTGTAAATAATCCCATTAAACATCCAAAAACAGAATATAATATAGCATAGAACAATAAAAAATTATAGATATGTTGTAGACGTATCATCCATTCTGCCACGAAATCGGCGAGCGCGGCTCCCTTGATGACCCTGGTGGTGCTGAACTCCAACTGGAATGCCTGCAGCTCGATGTTCCACTCGGCGACCCTCCCGGCAGAGTTGGGGCTCCTGAGCACCCTCTTCAATGGGTAGGCCGAGACGACCTTGATGGGGTGACCTTGAAAGTAATGCCACAGCTTACGCGAAGCCACCAAGATCGCGAGTAAAAGCTTCTGAGGCATGGGGTACCATGCTCTTGCATCCCGCAACACCGTGCTGATGAAGTATACCGGGTGCTCGACGAGGGCGGGTGCACTGATGCGGCTTGCGCCTTCCGGAAGTTGGGGCGCCTCCTGAGGTGGTGGAGCCCCCATCTCCTGATCGCTTGTCGGGGTCCCTGCAGGCTCGGGGGCGTCGTCCGGCTAAGCTTGATCCTCTGCTGCCACAGTTGCGGCCTTTGCGGCGCCCTCCTGGTCTTGCATCGTCCCTGCTGGGGGCGTAGCTTGGCATGATGCGCCCTTGGCTTGGTGTTCTTCCTGAACCGCCACTAGAGTCGCGCTGGCGGAGTAGGGAGTGGCAGCAAGGTAAAGCACTAGGGGCTCGAGAGGTTGTCGCGCCACCATCACTGGAGGGCTGGTCAGATATCTCTTGAGGTCTTGAAATGCTTGGTCGGCCTCTGGGAGTGGGCCCTTCTTCTTCATCAGCTTAAAGAAGGGTAGGGTGCGCTCTCCCATCTTGGAAATGAAGCATCCCAAAGCAGTCACCCGTCCAGCAAGCTTCTGCATTTCCTTGAGAGTTTGCGGTGGACTCATGTCTTCGATGGCCTTGACCTTCTCTGGGTTGGCCTCGATCCCCCTATGGGACACAAGGAAGCCCAGTAGCTTGCCGGAAGGGACGCCAAACACGCACTTCTCTGGGTTGAGTCGCAAGTCCACCTGGCGGAGGCTCGTGAAGGTTTCCTCCAGGTCCTGAATCAAAGTTCTTGCCTCCCTAGACTTGACCACGATGTCGTCGATGTAAGCTTCAGTGTTTCTCTCGAGCTGCCGACCCAAGGCGATATGCATCAGTCGTTGGAATGTTGCGCCTGCGTTGCGCAGCCCGAATGGCATGCAAGTGTAGCAGTACAACCCACACGGGGTCAGGAAGGCTGTCTTCTCCACATCTTCTACCGCCATCTTGATCTGGTGATATACTGAAAACGCATCCAGGAAGCACAACAAGTCGCACTCGGCGGTGGAGTCGACAATCTGGTCGATGCGTGGAAGCGGGAACGGATCTTCGGGGCAGGCCTTGTTGAGGTTGGTGAAGTCGACGCACATACGCTCCTTCCCACCTTTCTTTGGCACAACGACGGGGTTCGCCAGCCACTCGGGGTACCGAACCTCGTGAATGACACCCGCAGCCTCCAACTTGTGGGTCTCTTGGACGATGAAAGCTTGCTTCTCCGTGGACTGCCGCCTCGCCCTCTACTTTATGGGGCGTACGTTGGGGCACACCTTCAGGTGGTGCTCTATCACCCCTCTTGGGACCCCTACCAGCTGATCGGGCTCCCAAGCGAACACTTCCTTGGTTTCGTGCAAGAATTTCACCAGTGCCTCCTCCTGATCAGGCTCGAGGTTGGCGCCTATGGTAAAGGTTGCACCCGAGGACCCGTCCTCCTCGACTGGCACCTGCTTGGTTTCTGCCTTGTCTTGAGTGAACAACTGCTTCTTCTTGGTTGGTGCGGCTCCCCTGGCCTTGGAGGTGTCCGCGTCGGCGGGCTGCGCCGTTGCAGCGGTCTTGAGGGCAAGCTTGAGCGTCATCAGGGCTTCCTTGGTGTCCCCAACTACTGTGAGGACACCCTTGCTCCCGGGCATCTTCATGAGGTTGTAGGCCGGATGGGTCGCCGCCATGAACTGAGCCAGGGCCGGGTACCCTAGGATGGCATTGTACGGGAGGCCGATGCGGGTGATGTCGAAGTCGACCAGGTCGGTGTGGTAGTTGCCGCACGTGCCGAAGGTTACGGGGAGGCGGATCCGCCCCAGGGAGTGGGTGGAGCCTCCACTAACCCCTAAGAAAGGCTTGCTAGGGCAGAGCCGCTCGAGCGGTACGTGAAGAAGGCTGAAGGCCTCGACGGAGAGCACATTGAGGCCAGCCCCACCGTCAATGAGCGTCTTGGTAACGGACACGTTGCAGATGGTGGGCGTGCAAAGCATTGGGAGCACACCCGAGCCGATGGTGGAGACGGGATGATCCCCTGAGTCCAAGGTGAGGTCGGCCTCGGGCGCGGCCCAGCCCGGTGGAGCCCCCGGGCGCTTGGAAGTGGTGCCGATCTGGTGAAGGAACGGCTTGATGTGACGATCCGAGGGCGGTGCTTGCGAGCCGCCGAGGAGGGCCACGACCGCGTGGTGCACCAGTGCCACGTAGCACGCAACAAAGAGACTGCGCAGCTCCTCCCAAGATGCCATCATGGACCCGTGAAGGTTGAGCAGCCAGGCGTGCAGTGCGCCAGTGAGGGCCATGGGAAGACAGTTGGTCATGACCTTGTCGTCGCCCCCGTGCTTAAGGATGGCCTCCTCATACGCCAGCAGGAAAGCCGACGGGTCCGCCGCGCCATCGTAGTGCGGCGGCATCTCCAGCTTGAACTTGGGTGGCCACTACACCTGCCGCAAGGCAGGAGCAAAGGCTCGGAGCCCCCAAGTGTCACCGTGGGCGCCCGTAGATCCAGCCAGAAGAGCGGCGCCAAGCATGGAGAATGGGCGTGAAGATGGTGGAGCGTGAATCGACGGAAGGAAAACTTCGGCGCACCCCTACCTGGCGCGACAAATGTCGGATTTCGGGTTCCAGCAAAACCCTCAAGGTTCGAACACTGGGGTGCGCACGAAGATCTCCCCCTACCAAATCACGCCCTCAGTCTCACCTGGATCTCTAAGCTTAGCTCGACGCACTCGCAACACTAGAGACACAAAACTTATACTGGTTCGGGCCACCATTGTGGTGTAATACCCTAATCTAGTGTGGTGTGGTGGATTGCCTCTCGGGCTTAGGATGAACAGTACAAGGGGAAGAACAGCCTCCTGAGGTGAGGTGTTCTTGTTCTTGGTGGGTGTGAGGATGAACTGAATGAGTTCGAGACGAGTTGCCTCCTACTATGGTGGCTAGCCCTATTTATAGAGGCCCTGGTCCTCTTCCAAAATATTGAGCGGGAAGGGATACCACAACGGCCAATTTGAAAGGGGACAACTAGTACAAGCTATCCTGACTAAAGGTGGTCTTCGCCTGCCAAAGGCTCTAGTGGTGACGCCGGCTTGGGCTCCACGATGACCTCCGTCTTGCCGCCTGCTGGTCTTGGTCTCGTTGCACCGATATGGAAACCTTTGCCTGATGCCTCGATACTCCTCGCCTGCGCTCGCATCCTTAGCAAAAGAGGAAGCAAGGACACTGCCCGTGCTAGCGCCCGCCTGGTCTCGATCGTCATGGCTTGCGTCATTGGAACCTCACGAGGTTTGCCTTGCCTCGATCTCTCTACCCCTCGCAAGCCAGCCTGGCGAGGCCGCTCCCGAGGAGGTCTTGTGTCGTCCGCCTCGTGAGGCTTCGCCCCTCGCGAGGGTCTCGAATGCTTGTTGGTGAAGATGGGCTGTACGAGGCCGCTCGCAGAGCCACACCGTGGGCCACAGGCAGGCAAGTCTGGGGACCCCCGTTCCCAGAATACCGACAGGTTTTGCCAGAACCTGTAATCCGACAGAAGGAAGGCTTCATACTCAGCTGCATTGTTAGTACAAGGGAACATCAACCGAAGAACGTAAGAAAATTTATCACCTTGTGGGGAAGTCAAGACAACTCCAGCCCCCGAGCCCTCCAACTTCCTAGATCCATCAAAGTGAATAGTCCAATATGTGCTATCCGGCTTCTCCTCAGGTATATGCAATTCTGTCCAATCATTGATAAAATCCACAAGTGCTTGAGACTTAATGGCCGTTCGAGGCATATATTTCAAACCATGAGGTCCAAGCTCAATGGCCCACTTGGCAACCCGACCTGTGGCTTCTCTGTTCTGAATAATATCCCCTAAAGGAGCAGAGCTAACCACAGTGATGGGATGACCCAGAAAATATTGCTTGAGCTTTTGACTAGCCATGAATACCCCAGACACAAGCTTCTGCCAATGCGGATACCTCTGCTTGGACTCAGTAAGCACCTCACTGATGTAGTAAATCGGCCGCTAAACCGGATGCTCCTTGCCTGATTCCATCCTTTCTACCACAATAGCTACACTAACAGCTCGGCTATTAGCAGCCACATATAACAACAAAGGCTCCTTATCAATGGGGGCAACAAGAACCGGCGGCTCAGCCAATTGTTTCTTCAAGGTCTCAAATGCCTGATCAGCAGCATCACTCCAGACAAAGTGATCTATCTTCTTCATCATCTGATACAGAGGGATAGCCTTCTCACCCAACCGGCTTATAAACCGGCTTAAGGCCGCGACGCGACCCGCCAAACGCTGAACATCATTGATACACGTTGGCTTAGCCAAAGAGGTGATAGCTTTTATCTTCTCTGGGTTAGCTTCAATCCCTCGCCCCGAAACCAGAAACCCCAAGAGCTTGCCTGCTGGCACACCAAAAACACACTTGGTCGGGTTAAGCATCATCTTGTAAACCCGGAGATTGTCAAAGGTGTCCTTTAAATCATCTATCAGGGTATCCTTCTTCCTGGACTTCACCACAATATCATCCACATAGGCATGAACATTGCGCCCAATCTGATCATGAAGACAATTCTGCACACACCGCTGGTAAGTCGCCTAGGAACTTTTGAGCCCAAAAGGCATAGAAACATAATAGAAGGCTCCAAAGGTATAAAGGCCATCTTCTCCTGGTCCTTAACTGCGAACCTGATCTGATGATAACAAGAATAAGCATCCAAAAAACGTAAATGCTCACAACCCGCCGTAGCATCAATAATCTGATCAATACGGGGGTGAGCAAAGGGATCAGCCGGACAAGCCTTGTTTAAGTCCTTATAATCCACACACATGCGCCAGGTGCCATTTTTTCTTAAGTACCAACACCGGGTTAGCCGCCACTCAAGGTGAAAAACTTCAATAATGAACCCAGGCGCCAAGAGCCGGGCTACCTCCTCACCAATATCCTTGCGCCTCTCTTCATTGAAACGGCGATGGAATTGTTTGACCGGTTTAAACTTCAGATCAATATTGAGAGTGTGCCCAACGAGTTCCCTCGGTACACCTGGCATGTATGAAGGCTTCTATGCAAAGATGTCCCGGTTCTCGTGGATGAACTCGATGAGCGCGCTTTCCTATTTCAGATCCAGATTAGCACTGATGCTGAACTGCTTAGATGAGTCGGGAGGAACAAAGTCAACTAGCTTAGTGTCGTCTGCCGACTTAAACTTCAATAAAGGATCATGCTCTGTGGTTGGATTCTTCAAGGACGTCATATCTGCCGGGTCAACATTATCCTTCTAAAATTTCAACTCCTCTGTTGCACAAACAGACTCAGCATAAGCAGCATCGCCTTCTTCACACTCCAAGGCTATCTTGCGACTCCCATGCACTGTTATAGTGCCCTTGTAACCCTGCATCTTCAGCTGCAAATAAACATAACAAGGCCTTGCATGAACTTAGCATAAGCCTACCACCCAAACAGAGCACGATAAGGGCTCTTGAATTTAACCACAGGCACCACACCGTGAAAAACAGAGTTCGACGACTTAAGGTTTTTGTCGGTCAATCCCATGTGATGGAAAGTTTCATAGTAAAGGATATTGATGCTGCTGCCTCCATCCATGAGCACCTTAGTGAATTTGTGTCCTCCAACCTGAGGCGCCACCACCAGCACCAAGTGACCCGGATTATCAACCTGTGGCAGGTGATCCTCACGGCTCCATAGAATGGGGTGTTCAGACCATCGCAAATAACGGGGCACCGCCGGCTCAACAGCGGTCACTGCCCTTTTATGAAGCTTCTTATCCCGCTTACATAAGCTTGTGTGAAGACGTGATACTGCCCACTATTCAATTGCTTCGGATTGCTCTGATAAACAGACTGTCGCTGATTCCCCTGATTGCCTTGGCCTTCAAAATCAGAATTTGAACCGCCACCTCCATGACCCGGACCGTGAGAACCGGATCCCGAGCCGCCATTCGGGCCATGGTTATTCTCGAAAATATGGGATTTCTTGAACTCATTCATGATAAAACAATCCTTCCACAGATGTTTAGATGGCCTCTCCTGTGTTCTGTGCCTCTGACACGACTGATTCATTACTTCTTCGAGGTCGAGTTCTCCCCCTCCAGACTGAGATGGCCTCCCCATGCGACGTTGGTAATTATTCCGCGCAGCAGTGTTGGCCACGAAGTCTAGATTCCCTTCAGCTCTGCGTTTACCATTGCCACCCTGACTGGCCGGGTTGTGTTGCTTCCCTTTCGTGTCGCTACTCTTCTTTCCCTTGCCTATCCTTTCATCATCAGACTCGTCGTCCTTGGTACCATCAGAGTCGGCATACTTGACAAGGGCCACCATGAGCTCCCCCATGTCACTGCAATGGCGCTTAAGCCGCCCAAGTTTCTGTTTGAGAGGGATGAAACGGCAATTTTTCTCCAACATTAAAACTGCTGAGCCGACGTTGATACTATCTGATGAGTGTATGATAGTTGAGACCCGACGTACCCAGCTGGTTGTTGACTCGCCCTCACCTTGAACACAAGAGACTAAATCCACGATTGACATAGGCTGCTTGCACGTATCTTTGAAATTTTGAATAAAGCGGGCCTTCAACTCCACCCATGACCCAATGGAGTTGGCGTGCAGCCCCTTCAACCAAGTACGAGCCGGCCCTTCCAACATCATGGTGAAATACTTAGCGCATGTAGCTTCACTAACATCTAGCATCTCCATGTCCATCTCATAACTCTCCACCCAAGCTTCAGGGGGCTGATCTGCTGTGTAATTAGGCACCTTACGAGGACCCTTAGGACACGACATCTTTTCAATAGCATAAACTTTAGCTTTATCGACTTCAATACCTCTTTCAGAAATTTTGTGCCCCAGGACAATACCTTTGTTAACCATAAAGTGGCACTTCTCCCAATTCAAGACAACATTAGTTTCTTCACATCTCTGCAAAACTCGATCAAGGTTACTCAAGCAATCATCAAAAGAAGTTCCATATACGAAGAAATCATCCATGAAAACCTCGACAATCTTTTCACAAAAATCAGAGAATATAGCCATCATGCATCTTTGAAAGGTAGCAGGTGCATTGCATAAACAAAAAGGCATACGTCTATAAGCAAAGGTACCGAAAGGGCAAGTAAAAGTAGTCTTTTCTTGATCTTCTTTTGACACAGGTATTTGAGAGAAACCATAATAACCATCTAGAAAGCAAAAATGCGTATGTTTGGATAATATTTCTAGCATTTCATTAATAAAAGGTAAAGATTAATGATCCTTTTTAGTAGCTTTATTTGGTTTGCAGAAATCAATTACCATTCTATAACCTATAACGATTCTTTGTGGGATCAATTCATCTTTATCATTCGGGACAACAGTAATACCTCCCTTCTTAGGGACACAATGGACAGGACTTACCCACTAACTATCATCAACGGGATAAATTATACCTGCCTCCAGAAGCTTTAGTATTTCTTTTCTTACCACTTCTTTCATCTTAGGATTTAACCGTCGTTGGTGATCAACAACCGGTTCAGCGTCTTTCTCCAATTTTATTTTGTGCTGACATAGAGTGGGACAAATGCCCTTAAGATCATCAAGAGTATATCCAATAGCAGCACGGTGCTTCTTCAGAGTTTTCAATAATTTCTCTTCTTCTTGCTCTGAAAGGTTAGCACTAATAATAACATGATATATCTTCTTTTCATCAAGATAAGCATATTTAAGAGTATCAGATAATGGTTTAAGCTCAAACACGGGATCACCCTTGGGTGGAGGAGGATCCCCTAGAATTTCAACAGGCAAGTTGTGTTTCAAGATAGGTCCCTGTTTAAAGAATACTTCATCTATTTCCTTTCTTTCATTCATAAACATATCATTTTCATGGTCGAGCAAATATTGTTCTAACGGATCGTTAGGAGGCACGGCAATAGAAACAAGACCAATAATTTCATATTTACAAGGCAATTCTTTATCATGGGGTTGTCTACGAAATTTAGCAAAATTAAACTCATGAGACATATCCCCAAACCAATAGTAACAACATCCTTTTTGTAGTCTATCCTAGCATTAACAGTATTCAAGAAGGGTCTACCAAATATAATGGGACAAAAGTTATCTTGTGGGGAACCAAGAACAAGAAAATCAGCAGGATATTTAACTTTCCCACACAAGACTTCAACATCTCTAACAATCCCTACTGGTGAAATAGTGTCTCTATTGGCAAGCTTAATTGTAACATCAATTTCCTCGATCTCAGCAGGTGCAATATCATGCATAATTTCTTTGTATAAGGAATTTGGTATTGCACTTGCACTAGCACCCATATCACACAAGCCATGATAACAATGCTCTCCTATTTTAACAGAAATAACATGCATGCCTACAACAGGTCTATGTTTATTTTTAGTATCAGGTCTAGCAATTCTAGCAGCTTCATCACAGAAGTAAATAACATGCCCATCAATATTATCGGCCAAGAGATCTTTAACCATAGCAATACTAGGTTGAACTTTAATTTGCTCAGGGGGTGTAGGTGTTCTAGTGTTACTCTTACGAACCACAGTTGAAGCTTTAGCATGATCCTTTATTCTAACAGGGAAAGGTGGTTTTTCAATATAGGCGGTAGGAACAATAGGACCAACATTATAAGTGATAGTCTTTTCTTCAACTTTAATAGGTGCAACTACTTTTACTTCAACATGAGGATTATATTTAAACCACTTCTCCTTAGGGAGATCAACATGAGAAGCAAAGGATTCACAGAAAGAAGCTACTATCTCAGAGTCAAGTCCATATTTAGTGCTAAATTCACGGAAAACATCGGTATCCATAAAAGATATAACACAATCAAACTTAGGTGTTATACCTAACTCCTTACCTTCATCGAGATCCCAATCTTCAGAGTTGCGTTTAATTCTTTCCAATAAATCCCATTTGAATTCAATAGTCTTCATCATAAAAAAACCAGTACAAGAAGTATCGAGCATGGAGCGATTATTGAGAGAAAGCCGAGCATAAAAAATTTGAATAATAATTTCTCTTGAGAGCTCATGATTGGGGCATGAATATAACATTGACTTAAGCCTCCCCCAAGCTTGGGCGATGCTTTCTCCTTCGCGAGGCCAAAAATTACATATATATAATTACGATCACGATGAACAAGATGCATAGGATAAAACTTCTGATGAAATTCCAATTTCAATCAGTTGTAGTTCCATGATCCCATATCATCACATAGCCTAAACCATGTCAATGCCTTTCCCTTCAAAGATAAAGGGAAGACCTTCTTCTTGATAACATCCTCGGGCAAACCTGCAAGCTTAAATAATCTACAAACTTCATCCACATAGATTAGGTGCAAATCGGGACGCAATGTTCCATTTCCTGTAAAAGGATTAGCTAGCAGTTTCTCTAACATACCCGAAGGGATTTCAAAGTAAACATTTCCAGTAGGTTCAGTAGGTTGAGGAGCAACCCTTTGCTCTACTGGTCGGGGTGAAGATACCCCGAACAAGCCCCTCAAAGGATTACTTTCCATAGTAACAAGTGACAGTAAATTTCAGCACACTATATAAAAATTTTCTTACCAAATTCCACCTACCAAAGGCGCTTCAATCACTGGCAATGGCGCCAGAAAAGAGTCTTGATGACCCACAAGTGTAGGGGATCTATCGTAGTCCTTTCGATAAGTAAGAGTGTCGAACCCAATGAGGAGCAGAAGCAAATGACAAGCAGTTTTCAGTAAGGTATTCTCTGCAAGCACTGAAATTATCGGTAACAGATAGTTTTGTGATAAGGTAATTTGTAACAGGCAACAAGTAATGAAAGTAAATAAGGTGCAGCAAGATGGCCCAATCCTTTTCGTAGCAAAGTACAAGCCTGGACAAACTCTTATATGAAGGAAAACGCTCCCGAGGACACATGGGAATTATCGTCAAGCTAGTTTTCATCATGCTCATATGATTCGCGTTCGTTACATTGATAATTTGATATGTGGGTGGACCGGTGCTTGGGTAATGACCTTCCTTGGACAAGCATCCCACTTATGATTAACCCCTATTGCAAGCATCCGCAACTACAAAAGAAGTATTAAGGTAAACCTAACCATAGCATGAAACATATGGATCCAAATTAGCCCCTTACGAAGCAATGCATAAACTAGGGTTTAAGCTTCTGTCACTCTAGCAACCCATCATCTACTTATTACTTCCCAATTCCTTCCTCTAGGCCCAAATAATGGTGAAGTGTCATGTAGTCGACGTTCACATAACACCACTAGAGGAAAGGCAACATACATCTCATCAAAATATCAAACGAATACCAAATTCACATGACTACTTATAGCAAGACTTCTCCCATGTCCTCAGAAACAAACGTAACTACTCACAAATCATATTCATGTTCATAATCAGAGGGATATTAATATGCATAAAGGATCTGAACATATGATCTTCCACCAAATAAACCAACTAGCATCAACTATAAGGAGTATTCAACACTACTAGCAACCCATAGGTACCAATATGAGGTTTTGGGACAAAGATTGGATACAAGAGATGAACTAGGGTTTTAGAGGAGATGGTGCTGGTGAAGATGTTGATGGAGATTAACCCCCTCCTGCTGAGAGGATCGATGGTGATGAATTCCCCCTCCCGGAGGGATGTTTTCCCAGCAGAACAGCTCCGCCGGAGCCGTAGATTGGTTCCGCCAAGGTTCCGACTCGTGGCGGCGGTGTTTCGTCCCAAAAGCTTCCTCCTGATTTTTTCTCAGACGAAAGACTTCATATAGCAGAAGATGGGCACCGGAGGCCTGCCAGGGGGGCCATGAGACAGGCGGGCGCACCCAGTGGGGTAGGGCGCCCCCCCACCCTCATGGACAGGGTGTGGGCCCCCTCTGGTTAATTCTTTCGCCAATATTTTTTATTAATTCCAAAACGTGCCTCCGTGAAGTTTCAAGACTTTTGGAGTTGTCCAGAATAGGTCTCTAATATTTGCTCCTTTTCCAGCCCACAATGCCAGCTGCCGGCATTCCCCCTCTTCATGCAAACCTTGTAAAATAAGAGAGAATAGGCATAAGTATTGTGACATAATGTGTAATAACAACCCATAACGCAATAAATATTGATATAAAAGCATGATGCAAAATGGACGTATCACGAGGCAGTAGACGGTGGATGAACAGTAGCCCGTGGAGTCCTGTTTTGTGCTACGCCACACCACTCCCAATGAACAGGACCCCCATTTCGACCGTAGGAGGTCGGACAGTAGTCTGTTTCCTCTGTTTTGCAATATGCCACACCCCTCCCGATCAATACGACCCCGTTTCGACTGTAAGAGGTCGAGGAGAAGTCCGTTTCCTCCGTTTTACAGTACGCCAGACCCCTCCCGGTGAACAGGATCCCGTTTTGATCATAGGCGGTCAAACAGAAGGTCATTTCCTCCGTTCTGCGATATGCCAGGCCTCGTATCGGCTGTTTCGTCCAAGCCGGTTGGCTCCCGATGAACATGATGCATTCTGTTGCCTCCGATGAACACGACACAGTTTCTCCATTTTGACCAAGCCGGTTGGCTGCCGATGAACAGGACGCCGTCGGTGCTCTCTGTTGCCTCTCCATGTACACGAGCCCTGGCCGTACGTATGCGCGAGTAGGCATTCGAGACCCCGCCCGTATGTATGTACGTGGCCGTATTTACTTTATTGCACCCTGGATGTACGTACGTGTACACGATATTGACGGGACAGTGTGACATGCTATGTCTATGGCTCTACTATGGCACGTGTCCTTCCTTACTCGGCCACGGTTCATCGCTGAAGCCCGCAGACAGACCGATCGACCAGTATGTACGTACACATTGGCGACCAGACAGACAACCCTACATATGGTTCGACCGGATGGGTCCCAGCTATCAGGGAGGTAAGGAGGCACTTCCTTGCTTGCGAAGATATAGCTGGTGGGTTCCAGCTGTCAGGGGGAGAATCATAGTTTTTGTCCGTAATATGGATGCACTTCCTTGCTTGCGAAGATGTAGCTAGTGGGTCCCAGCAGTCAGGGGGAAATGTTTTTTCGTGAAATATGGTGGCCTGTCCGATGGGTCCCTGCTGTAAGGTGGAGGAATCATTTTTTTGCGGGTAATAAGGAGGCACTTCCTTGCTACGGCCGGTGGTCCCAGCTGTCAGCCTCTCCACGTATAATACTCTTCCGATGGAAGTCGTTCCTTGACCACATTGACCACGCTGGGCCGGGAGCACCAAGGTGGTGGATGATGGCGAGGCCTAGGAAGGGGATGACACGGAGCCGGGGAAGACACAGCAGTGGATGCCCACGCGGAGAGGAGTACAAGGGTTGACTGGTTCGGCTGTGGTGTGAGGATGCCATCACCGTAGAATAACAGGGGTTGTGTGTGAATAGAGGGATGGCCTGGCCAGAGGTTGGAGTAGGGTGGGGTGGTGAGGCCTGCACGGCTACAGAGCCGGCCACCGGAGGCAGGAGCAGGCGGCACAACCAGCGCTGGTTTGGGTGGCTGGAGCAAGAAGATCAGAGGTTGAGGAAGCACTACGACCATTGGATGGACATCGTACGGTCACTAGAGCTAGAATTGTTCATATTGACTAAGTTGACGAAGCACTCCATCTGCGTCAACTTAGTAGGCCCACAAGTCATCCTTCCACTATGGTGGGTCCCACCTAGCAGGGGGGCATTCATTTTTTTTGTGCGTAATAAGGAGGAACTTCATTGTGTGTGAAGATATAGCTGGTGGGTCTGAGCTGTCAGCGGGGGGAATGCTTTTTTTTGCGAAATACAGAGGCCCTTCTGTGTTTCCCAGCTGTCAGGTGGAGGAATCATTATTTTGTGTGTAATAAGGAGGCATTTTCTTTCATGCGGCCATGGGCCCAGTTGTTATCCTGTCCACGTACATTCCTATTCTTATGGATGTCGTTCGTTGACCACGCCGCATCAAGAGCACCAGGGCGATGGACGACGGCGAGGCCTAGGAAGGGAATGACACCGAGCCAGGGAAGACTCGGCAGTTGTTTCCCACGCAGAGGGGAGTACATGGGTTTACTGGTTCGTCTGCCGTCGCTGGAGAATAACAGCAGGTGCGGGTGAGTAGAGGGATGGCCAACCCAGCGATGGGACTAGGGTTGGGCGGCGAGGCCTGTGCGGCAGCACAAACGACCATGGGAGGAGGGAGCAGGCAGTCCTGCCGGCGCTTGTTTGAGCGGCTGGATTAGGAAGAGCAGAGATTGAAGAAGCACAACGGTCATTGGTTGGACATCCAACAGTCATGCTCTCGTGTGTCGACTAAGTTGACACGACATTGCGTGTGCGTCAACCTTTTTTTAGGAAAGCGTATGCGTGAACCTATAGTAGGCGCACAAGTCAGTCTCAAATCTATGGAACACAGCATACATCCCATCTGCCATTATTTTTAGTAATTTACTGCCTATTTGCTAATTCTTAAGGTATTTTTGGAGCGCATATTCTTTTTGTTAGCATTACAGCCCATATTATGGCCACGGTTAAAAAATTGTATGAAATTTTGCACATTTCGGTGCGGTCCGAACTGTTATTAATCCCGAAATTTCGAGTCACATTCAAACTAATTTTAAAAATAAATTTATATCAACATAAAATCCAAAATTGTCCGTGCATAAGAAATAATGGAATTTAAAATCTTGAAATAAAAAAAGTAATTTGTAACTAATTGCCGGTTTGATGTGTTTTAAAAATGTACAACTCATTTCTCATTACTGATAGCCCATTTTCTGGGCAAGCCAAATGAACCTCTCCTCGTCTTGAAAGATTTGCAGCCCAGCAGGGCTGACAAAGCAAGTAGGCATCGGTTGGGTATTCTGGAAAAGAACAAAAAAAACTGGGCTAGCCGTTTTCAGAAAGAAAAAAACTACTGGGCTAGTCTTGTGGTAAACATAAAAGAAAAGGCTAGCTAGACAGGCAGAGTGCCCCGCACAACCCAGTTGACACCCTGATTCCGTGTCAAAAACAAAAATAACTGGGCGAGCTGCTGGGTCCCTGGTGTCAGACGCTTGTTGTGCAATTTTCTCATTTATTGACTAGGTTGACAATGGCATGGGACCCAGATATCAGAAATCCATTAGGAGGAACCATTTTTTGGCTTGAAATAAGGAGGCACTTGCTTGCGTACTGCCATGACCTTGGTGGGTCCCTGCTGTCATCCTCTCCACGTACAATCATCTCCTGATTGTGTATGCGTCAACCTAGTAGGCCCACAAGTCAGCCTCTAAACCCATGGTGGACAAATACAACCCATTTAAAAAAATAATAGCTCATTCCATACATTCAAATGGAAAGTTCAACATTCAGAGCAAAGTAACAGGTCTGATCCAGATATAGAGTACTGAACTTCCATGTTGAAAACCATCATAGCCAAGTTAACTATCTACTCCCACTAATACTCTAGTAGTGTACAAGTACTAACTTACTCTTAGCTAACTAGACAATGCCGGCCGCCATCTGTGGTACACGCTAAAAGCCAGCACCGACGTCCTCCGCCTCGCCTCGGACTTGCCAGAGGTGCCATAGGGCGCGTTGCTCGCGTGCGTTGGCCCTTTCCATGCCGGCGTGGTCCGAAGCTTCGGCTTCTAAGCGGGAAACCCACCTGACGAGATGGTAGTAAAATTCGGCGTCGCGAACGCGTGCATGCCCGACAACCTCCAGGTCTATTTGCCGGGCACCGGCCTCCATGTAGTCAGCCCAGTTCCGGGCGCTCTGCTCACGACTCAGAGCGTCGGTGCGCTGCTGCTCCATCCCCCGCTGGTGGTGAAAATCGGCGATATTCTGCTCCTCTGCCAGGTGGTCGCGCTCCAACAAGTCCTCATACTCCACACTGCCATCTAAAGACTGGTAGAATGCCTCCTCCCTCCGTCTGTCTTCCGGTGAAAAACCGAACACTAGTTCCGGCGGTGACCGCCTCCGGCGTCGCCTATTGCGGATGGGCGGGGGCATGACGGACATGGCGAGAGCGAAGATAAATGGCGAGCGACGTCGAGTAGGTGGGGGCTTATGAGGATAGGGCGAGTTGGGTGATGGTGCCACCGAAGAACGCCGGGAACCATTAATTATAGGTGAACCAGCGTGTCGCGGGAAACACGACGGTCATCGCGGTCATCGGAATTCAGTGCATAAGCAGGCATGGCTTAGCGCGCCAGCTTGTCGTGGAAAACTAGAAAAACTGAAATTATGACGGTGCCGTACTGTCCCGTCCCGTTAGTGGTGCGTCCCGTCCGTGCTGGGTCGGACGTCGACATGACGGTCAAATGAGTGCGCTCGATTCATCCATATGAGGTACGTGTGTGATCCGCTGGTTATTCGCATAGGATCGAGTCGGTCAGATAGTGTATGTGTAGGATTGCAATAGCGGATGAACGTTCGCTGGGAGATAAGGCATCTGCGAACGTTTTAGCTGGCAGTTTCTTTAGATTCGCATGGCATTTTCTTCAGAGAAGCATGTCAGTTTCTTCAGAGGTAGGCATTTTTATTCAATAAACTGCCACTTCAGATCTTGCGTCGCAACTAAACTGCCACGAGTGTATTAGTAGGCTAGCTACTGAACGATCAGTAACTTGTAAACACTGAGCAAACAGAAATAAGGAACTGTTAGTAACTTGTAAACACCGAGAACACAAAAATAAGGTTCATGCTGTGCACAGTAGTAAGAGATGTTCCGTTTGAAATGTTCACACGAGACTCACAGGCCTGGCATTGTAATATGTTCACATTAGTACCCCAAATTCACAACCAACTAGTACGATTCCCATACATATGATCAACATGTTAATGCATCTATTCACAGATCATATACAAATATGTAGCTCCAAAAGCAAAGATATAGAAAAACCATCTGTTTTTTGTACTAACATGGATGCTTCTCTGGGCCAACATTCAGTACAGAGTGAAAGATAAATTTGTTTGTGAAGTCTACAATTCCTCTTGCAAACGTAAGTGGTTTCACCAATAGCTGGAACCATGAAAATGAACCACACATAATGGAGGAACATCCACTGCAATATGATTTGATCTTCTCTCGATCACACGGCGAGACTATTTTCGGAATACAAACTTTAACTTTGGCAAAATGATGCCCATTGTATAATCAGACCAAAGCAGTGAAGCACCTAGTGTTGGCTGATAAATAGTACATTACTACTTTTGTGCAGTCCATGAAGTGACTATCCAATCTTTCTGTGTCTATTTTCAAATGGCACTGCATGTAGTGACTATACTATTCTCTTGTGCAGTTCCACCAAATTGCGGTCACTTTGTGTGTTGGCCAAATAACAAAGGGCAGACATCTGTCTACACAAATATCAAGCAGTTAGTAAACATATATGCCACCTTGTATTTTTGGTTTAAACACGTCTCTTCCGCTTAGCCTCTGTCATGTTTTACACTAGACAATTTGATACTGTCATGTTTTTCCCCGGACAATTTCGTACTGAATTGATTTGCTGGTACAGAGCAAAAATATAGCACCTATTCTTCATCAGACCAAGGATATCCATGTTCACAGTGATGGAAGAGGTGAAATCGATAAAACCAAAATTGAGCATCCAAGCATTGAAGCATGTCCTACAGCTCCAATGTAGGTCCACCCTGCGAATAAATTCACATGCAAACCACTAATATTACTATCTATTGACAGTACAAAAAGAGTAGCAAGATTGTAGCAAACCATGTACCTTCGTAATGAACAACTCATAGTGCCACCAATTGGATATAAAGGTTTGGAAGAAAACATGCTCCTAATGTTGAACCATTCAGACTTTTTGTGCAGTTCCACTAAAATCGAGCATCCCTGTTTGCATAGATATTGAAAGTGTGATTACTATAAAAGTGGCACTAGTTGAACATAGACTCACAAATATAAGCATTCCAATTTCTTAATGGGAAAAGGTAGCAAGACTGTTTCTAACCATCTGTTTGATGGAATAAATAAGGCAACATCGGCTGATGTCAGGAAAGGATACATTGTATTTTCTTAAAAACTGAACCATTCCTAACCTTTCCTCCTCTTTTAAGCATATTTTGTGCAGTTCAACTAAAATAAAATGCCATCACCACCTTGACAATTCAGTGACACTGTACAAAAAGAAATGACTTAACATTACATCATGATGTCAGGTATGTAATCGACAGGCATTAGAGACAAACATACATACCTCCTCCGAAAACATAATGAACATTAATTTAACAAAGGTGTGACTAGCTTTACCATGATAATTTGAGTGAACTCTACACCCTCTGTTCCTTAATATAAGACATTTTCGCAGTTCAGTTTGAAGTACCCAAACGTCTAGTATTTAGAAAAACAGGTAGTAGTTTTCTTGAGCACATATCTAGGAAAGCTTGCCACACTTTATATATGTCCATATGCTAAGGCAACACCATTCGAATAGTACAAATATACACTAATCCAGTGGCTAGTGCAATAATAGAGTAGTTTTTTTATTACGGGGTACAGTACAATGGTTTTACTGAATAGTAGAGTTGTTTTTTTATTACGGGGTACAGTACAATGGTTGTAAAAAATGTAAAGGTAACAAGTTTCAGCATTGGTATACTAGCTGTGCAACAACATTAAACAAATACAAAAGTCTGAAGGTAACTAGCATTATTAACTAATGACAATAAAAAATTGAAAACCATGTACCTTCAAGGTAAATATCATTTCGAACTCGAGGGGACATCGAAATTGCTATCCCAATCTTGATAATCGATCAAACATAAAAACTTGATCGAGCGAATCAAGAGAACAGCCGGAGGAGGAGGTGCCCACTCTTGACCTTTCCTCTTGTCTCCGTAATTTTTTCTGCAGTTTAACCAAAATAAAATGACATCAGCGCCTTAGCATTTTGGTGGCACTGTACAAAAAAATTGACTTATCTCATGAAAGTGAGGTATGTAATCTAATCGCATTTTGCACGAGAAATGACAAACCATGTTTCATTGACATGTGGTCCCGTTCCAACATGTCAGTGAGACGACGGCAAGTCCTTTCATACAATTTCTAAACAGACGTCTATGTAGGCCGGGGCGCCTCTTCCTATACCGTGGCAACCGTCCACCGCCTCTTCTCCTTTCCCTCTTGATTTGGAACTGCTGTTGCACGCTCTTCCTCCCTCCTCCATTTGCCTTCACCCTTCCTTCTACCATTGTTCAATCATGTTCTCCATGGAGGGAACAGGCCGTAAACGACCCTGTTATTCTTGCCCCGATCTGAAAGATGATGTGTTGGAGGAACTCATTGATCGGTGCAATGTCATCACCTCAGCTAGCATGGCAGGTTCTTTCAAGACCATTCTCGACTCAGCTAATAACATCATTACAAAGAACCCAAGGGTCTAGGAGCGGTTTGATCTCCACTATCTTCTTCGCCATGACCCTGCTCGCTGGCGTGTGGACGACTGAAGCCTCGCCTTGTGCAAGTTGATGCCGCTTGATAATGATACATGTGATGTTAAGATTCCATCACTTAAGGATAAGGCCTGGGCAGGCGCAAATAAAGAATGGGTTGTTTATATTGGGTACAACTGCGTGTGGGAACTTGTGAATGTGTACACTCGTCAGCGGATTCCACTTCCAAAAATCTCAAAGTGCTCTGAGGTTGAGCACACAGATGATCTATGTATGTTCAAAAACGATCATGGCGACTGTCGTCTACGGAAGATAGCAATTTGTCGAGTTCCCAACTGCTCTTGGGATTACACGAACTATGAAGTTGTTGCTATCTTCGACAAGCTTGTTGCCATCCTTACTTCCATGCCTCGATGGATATTGCTCAAAAATCAATTTTTGTACACGGATGAGTACTGTGATGCAATTCAATACGAGCGTCTTGAGTTTGCTGCCACCACTCATGGCACTGTTTTTGCATGGAATCCTTTTGCTTTTGGTATGTTTGTCTTCCACCGTAATTATAATTGTTTCATCCACATGCATGTGGGTTAGCTAGTTTCCCTTTACTAATTAACCTTCTTGTGTTTCCAAGGTCCTGTGAACATCCCACCACCTATACTTGAAAAAACTTATAACCAAGGGGGAGATGACGATGGTGATGCTCACGAGCATGAGGACGAGCAGGACCTATATACTCAGTGGCACCTGGCAACTTATTCGGAGGGATCACCTCTTCTTGTCTGTATACAGCGCACTGCTGATGTTACTACTAAGGTAGCAGGTGTTGTCTCCCATGGTCGCACTCTCCGGACCTACTCAAACATCCGTTGTAGGGTATTCAGGATGGATACTAGTGTGCTAGCGCCAACACCTTCTCCCTAGTTCAGTATTGATAGTCTTGGAGAAAACTCACTCTTCCTTGGACAAAACTATCTAATGATGGTGAAAGGCGATCAGCTGCTGTTGACACAACGTTACTACCATTTATGAGAAGCAACTATATCTATACCTTGGACATTGCTATGGTTCCCTACCGTGGCTATCACAATATGGTCCTGATATAGGCCGCGTCAGCCTGGATGATTAGTCCTGCGTTGGTCTCAATATTCACAATAGCTGGCCCTTGCGAGATGCTTACCTATGGTTCAAAGCAACCCTCATATCACTTTGCGGCCTCACGCACGGTATTCCATGGGTGTCGCCTTACAATGGCCTGGGACCATTTGCGCCTTTTGGCTCACGTATATCATAGTGTCGCTAGCATCCACATGACAGAGAACCTGGGCCGACATGACTAGTCATGAACGCAAAGTGGCACGAACTTACGGGGATAGGCAGCGTGCGAATCCGGGTTGTAGCACTGGGCTAACAGGACTCCGGTGAATCAGGCTGTAGCAGGCTAGGCAGGACTCCGGATGTCACCGCGTGACATTTCCCCGAAGGGACAGACACAGGAACAAAGTGAATCACATGCCGACCAGTCAAGTGTTCCAGAGCAGTAGTTCTGGGCTAGCAGGACTCCGGTGAACCGGCTGTAGCGGACTACTATGGCTCATGGAAGCACAAGACTACATTTCCGCATAAGAGAGGCTACCAAGGATAAACAACTAGGTTGTCGGATCCCACACATACCAAGCATTTCAATCATACACACAATATGCTCGATATGTGTAAATACAACATGGCATCACAACAAAACTCTACGACTCAAAGTATTTATTCATTAGGCTCCGAGGAGCGAGATATTACCAACATGGGTCTCATGACCCAACATGCAAAGCATACAAGTCAAAGCACATGCGGAAGCTTAGCATGTCTGAGTACAGACATCTACAAATGAAAAAGGCTTAGAAGCCTGACTATCTACCAGATCCTGTGGAGGGCACAAGATCGTAGCTGAGATATCAAGCTAAATGTCGAAGTCCACACGGAACTACTAGCGAGACTGACGTCTCTCTGCAAAACATAAAATAGGCAAATGTGAGTACAAATGTACCCGGCAAGAATTACATCAAAACTAGCTACATATGCATCAGTGTCAACAAAGGGGGTGGTGGAGTTTGACTGCAGCAAGCCAGCTTTGACTCAGTGGCTATCCTAAACTATGACTGCAAGTAACTCTTTTGAGGTGGTGCACACGAGTCCACATATTCACCATATCAATACACCACTATGGACCCGCTCCTGTCTCCCTACGGGAGCACCATCCATAGTACTCACGCTTATCTTGCGCATTTTAGAGTATCCACTTTCACTTGTCTATGAACTGTACAGGCAACCCAGAAGTCCTTTACCGCGGACACGGCTATTCGAATAGATGATGTTAACCCTGCAGGGGTGTACTTCTTCACACACGCTCTCGCCACTTACCGCCATGTACACGTCATGTATCTCGGCAACCTTCAAGCGGAAGCCTGGCGAGGTTGTCGGCACGGCCTACCTAAACACTCAAGTCTCTAGTCCAGGTTTATCGCCTATTCAGGTTCCATCCGCAGGGAGTCCGGCCAAAGTTTCCACATACGACCCCGAACGATGTGAGCAGGGTTCCCGAGACACCAAACGGGCGCCCGGTACACTGTGCCACGTGCCTACCGCATCACAGCTCACCCCGCGGTCAGCGCTGTGCACGGCCTCCAGCATACTACAAACACCAGAAACTACTTGCAACTCCTAGACAGAGGACAAGGGTGGTTAAGAAACCGAGAGAGTCAATTAAGGATCCCAATGTGTGGTAGTAGTTGTTCATGGATCACAAACACAGAACTCAGTTCCTGAGGACGGTTTCAATGAGACAACCCACCATGTACTCCTACATGGCCTCTCACCGCTACCTTTACCAAATCGTGTTCACACACTTAGCTCACACACAGTAGGACATGTTCATCACCATTCCAATTCATTCCCGATGAATCAGACCTGACTCAACTCTAAGCAGTAGCAGGCATGACAAACAAGCATGAATGAGTAGGCACATCAGGGCTCAAACAACTCCTACTCATGCTAGTGGGTTTCATCTATACTGTGGCAATGACAGGTCATGCAGAGGAAAACGGGTTCAGCTACCGCAGCATGTAACAGTTGAATCGATGTGGTCCTAATGCAGTAAAAGAGAGCATGAGAGAGAGAGAGTGGGATTGTATCGGAATGAACAAGGGGGTTTTGCTTGCCTGGCACTTCTGAAGATAGTATAGTTCTTCATCGATGTCATTGATCTCATCGTCGGAACCACGTCTACTGAAGGGGAACAAATACCGGCAAACAAGAAGGAACGCAATCAATGCAACAATATGATGCATGATCATGACATGGAAAAATGAGTGTGTTGGGCTAATGCAACTACAACCAGATGGGTTTGAGCCATTTTGAACCAAAGGTTCAAAGTTCAAACTCATTTGTGATCTTAAATAGTGCCTTATCATGTTTTGCACTAAAACAGCAAGCGAACTTTTTTAAACATGCATGAAACTAGTACAGATGGATAGATTGGATTTTTCTGATCATTTTTCATATATGACACTTTGCATTTGTAGTTACACATTAATTTCTATGATTTTTAGAAGTTAGCACTATTTTCTGGAATTTCCTGAATAAGAATAAATCCTGAAAATAATTAACTGCGTCAGCACTGCATCACTGTGACGTCAGCGGTCAACGGGGACGGTCCAGGTCAAACCTGACCAGTGGGGCCCGCGTGTCAGTGTCACAGCTAATTAATAGAGTTAATTAGTGCTAAGTTAAATACTAACCTAAGTTAATTAGGGCGTGGGCCCACATGCCAGTGACTTAGCTAGTTAACTAAAAGTTAGTTAGTAATAAACTAAAATTAGCAGGGCTCTGGGCCCACTTGTCCGGACCCAGGGGAGGTCAACCCCCTGGTCAGTGGGGTCAAACCCGCTGGTGACTCGACGCCGGCAAGGCCAGACACGGTGCAGGGCCTCGGATTTGGTCCTCCGGTGACCAAATTGATGGCGGAGACGTGCTACGCGTAGCTGGGGAGCTGCCGCACCCAGTGGAGCAAGTGGTTGGACACGGGGACGCCGGAAGCGATGCCGGCGAGCTCGACAGCGGCGGCCGGAGTTCGGCACGCACGGGCACGGCATTGTGGCAAGCGACACGAAGGGCGGTGGTTGCTACGGACACGTGAGGATGCACTGAGCACGGTGGTGTGTTCGGCTTCAAGCTACGTTCGCTCTAGCCAGGGTGGCGACGAAGTGCAACAGCGGCGAGCTTCGGTGACGGTGGGGAATGGCGCTACAACATGCATACGAGACTGAGAAGAGGGGGGTTCGGCGGAGGAGGTCATGGCGGTTGCAGTACGCGTCTCAGCGGGCTCGGGGAAGGCCGGACGGTGACGTGGCGTTGCCGGAGATCTCGGGCGCTGGAGGTTGAAGACGACGGCGATGGCGTTGTCCGCGGTGCGTTGCTCGGCGAGGAGGAAGAGGTGGTCGAGGCGGAGCTCGTGGGCAGCTCCAGGGGCGAGGGAGAGGCGATAGCCATGGCTACGGTGAGCGACGACGGTGGCGCTCGGGTGGTTGCGCGCGAGAGAGACAGAGGAGGGGAGAGGGGCATGGGGGAAGGTGCGAGGCGGTCGGGGAGGTTACGTGGCATCTCCAGCCAGCCTCCAGCCGCGAGAAGGTAAGCTAGAGGTGGCCGGCGTGTGGTCGCGCGCGCCGGGCACGCGCCCTTCGTCCTCCTGGCAAGAGGAGGAAGATGACAGGGGAGGTGGAGATGGGCTGGGCTGGCTTCAGCAGTAGGCCGCACAGGTAGGCGCCAGGTAGGTTTTCTCTCTCTCTCTCTTCTTTCTGTCTTTTATTTCTCTTTTCTATTTCTCTGTATTTTGTTTTGATTTGATTTAAAACATCAAATCATTTTTTAAACTTTCTATAAATTGTTATGTGAGCTGAGAAACTAGTCCAAGGTCACTAGCAACTTACAAAAATATTTGAGCTTTATTTCTTATACCACAGAAATAAATCCAACTCAAATATGTCATTGATTTAATCCAAAGGCCCCAAATAAATATTTCTGTGATTCTGAAAATTTTGGTTTGAATTTTACCTCTTACCAATATTTTCACAGAGTAACAGGAACATTTCCTTGGGCTCATTTGATGAGAATTAAATGTTGATTTTTTTGGAACTGATTTCTGAGGGTTTGAACAAACCTCAATTCAACTTTCGGAAATTTTAGACATGATGCATGAGTGCAGAAGCAACTATTTCACTCAGGTATTCTAGGGTTGTGACAACTCACCCCCACTAAACAAGAATCTCGTCCCGAGATTCAAGACGTGAGGTAAGAAGATAGAGGGGACACAAACTATCACAATCTCCAGGATCCAGGTTGCACTTCATAAGGCGTTGTTCAATCACCATCTTTGTCTCGACGTCTTGCTTCGGAAACTTCAACCAACATGACAACGAGAGGAAAAAGGAAAACTCTCGAAGAATCGATCTTCTCAAGGATTGAACAATTCAGGATCAACTCATGGAGTGGGACATTGAAACATCTCTCGAGCTGAGACATATCCAAAGGAATGGAGTGAAATGGATGACGGAGGTTCACTAGGTAGGCAACAATTACACACTTAAGAAGGTGGTGAACGGTTGTCAATGTAGCGAGGAGTTGGGTTGCCATGATACCATAACGAGACATCCTAAGGAAGGTGGCTCGCAGAAATATTCCCTTAAGTGGCAAAAAGAATTACTTTTGATTCATAGATCATTGAGACTCTTTATACCAACCTAAGGCAATCACAATCGACCATTTGAAGGAGTTCAAAAGAATGACATACTCAGACTAGAATGGATGATGTGGACTACCTTGTTGGAGAAAACGCAATGGATGATTTTGCTTATCATCAGAAATGGATGGGACCCATGGTAAGTCCAATTTTGAAGATGATCTTGGACAACAACTGCTGAGAAGGGCAGCCCATGGGAATTTGGCACAATGGCGGTGCAAGCTGGGAACAAAATGCAACTGTTGTGAATGTTCCAACCATCATATCTACCTGAGATTCAGATCTGATTGGTGATAGGATACTTCAGACTCAGCATTTCTGAAAAGAAAGTTTGCAACACAAATCGACGAGATGACGTTGCGAGATTCTCGGGAAATGAACTACGATGGTAAGCTCCAAAACATGAGCTGGTTCTGCTACACACATGTGAACACACTGTCCCAGACAAGCATGATCACATGGTAGTCTTGCAGTAAAACACTACCGAGTTCTGATTGGGAACCATCATTGAGATAACGAAGTCTTGTGCATATCCGTCCGGGCCCTTCAGGATTAGCCCATGAACTTATTTTCTTTGAACAAATCAATCAGTGGCTTGGTGTGCTAGGGAATACATATGGAGTGGAGGTAATTAATCTACCAAACCATAGAATACATTCGCACATGCATAATTGACTGGGGATGGTACCGGAGGAAACAAAAACAATCTTTCTCGAACTCATGGCGGCAACTTGCACCAAATGCACATGAATTCGAGGAAGTCACTTCTTCCATCCAAGCACGAGCTTCATGAACGAAACACGAAGGCATTGCTTACAAAGTTTCCAACACTAGGTTGATGTTCAACATGAATCATGGAGGAGACAAAATGCTGCTGATGGGCTCAACAACAACTCATCGGAATTTCCATATCACTGGACTTCCACCATCATGTGAACACGGTGATAGCATTGGTCAGACCAAAAGATGTAATGGTGTATGCTCGAGGGATCAACCACGAGTAAGACAACATTACGAACATCATTGGTTCTGAGTTGACTTGACGATAGCCCATACTCAAGTCAAAGTTTTGACAAGACAATAGATCCAACAACTGATCACGAGGACCAATTGGTGAAGATATCATCTTTCTTCAACACACACACACACACACATAGAAGATATACCTTTGGAATGAACTAAGTCAGATAAAGCTTTATCTTCCAACTCCCCAAGTTGTTGTTTAGCTCAACCGACTAGTTCAGGGTATCCAACACAGAATCTTGGAGAATGGGTGGTTTGGAGGAAAACCAACATGATCACGAACTCAACATAGCGGTCAGGTGTCAACCTAGTAATACTTCCGAGAAGATAATCGAAACATCACGAACCACCGATATGTCACTAAGATCGAGAACAATCTTGCTTTTCAGGGCAAGACGATATGATCAAATAAGCAAGGGATTGAATAATCCTAACTCATTGATCGAAGAGTGCACCAGAAATAAGGACTAGGTAGCACAATCTATCTTAGAATGATGACTAAAAAACCAGCACACTAAGAATGAGAGTATTGTCCATTAGCTACCAAGCAACACGGTTGCTAGGAGTATAGATTTCACACATCATGGTTCACTTGTCGGCATTCCGGTTACAATAACACAGAACCGAAGAATGAAGCAATGATGGTGAGAAGTATCACTGCGTCAAGAATTCATAAGAGATGGTGCAATTCTCGTGACAATCCTGACATAAAGGGGGTAATACTCCAGGGTAGAACAGAGGAAAAGCTGGATTGTCATTTGATCTGCAGAACACAACTACTTTGACCCAATCCTGGATATGGATGAGGTACTGGAGTTTCTTTCTCCTAGTCATTCTGAAATAGAATGGCTTAACGGACCACAAGAATAATAAGCATCGATAACACGGATGCACAACTACTCCTGACTTTCAATTGGTAGACAATGGTCAAAAAACAGCTAAAGAGGGACAACTCAAAGAATATATAACTTTCTGAGTTGTGGATGCATGGATTAGTATGTCGAGCGAGTGCAACATATTTCTTCCGGATAATCCATGCAGAAGGTAGGATTGGCAGAGTCACAACTATTGAACGGAGAACTCATCAAGAGTACTCTTGTTGTGATCTTTTGGTTCAAAAGAACTTCTGCCATAATTGTTCATGGTGTTGGAAGAATGATACACCATGGACCTTGAAGACTATCACAAGATTACTAATTTCCTAAAGGAGCTAGCAAACACTATAAATATGGGTAAGTAGAGTGAATCTTGGGTTCAAGAACCCAGGAAAAGAATACCTACTAATTAATAACATCACGAGATGCTTTCGAGAATGGCGGCCAGAATCATCACACCGGGAACACAAAACATGGCTAGATTACTAGGTAATCTTCTAAGACACCTAGGGTCATAATAATAACTCCAACATATATGTCGAGGCAATAGAATACCTCAACTCAGCAATTAGTGTGATTAACCTGGCCTAAAAGAAAAACAAAACTAGAGGGAAAGGATTCTGCAAATGCATCAGATGGTTTAGAAACCTGGGATGACTCGGACAACATAACGGCTGTAAATGCTCAAAGGATTTCAGACATCCTACAA
Source organism: Triticum aestivum (assembly GCF_018294505.1). Classification (NCBI taxonomy): domain Eukaryota; kingdom Viridiplantae; phylum Streptophyta; class Magnoliopsida; order Poales; family Poaceae; genus Triticum; species Triticum aestivum. The sequence continues at coordinate 254,390,711 of NC_057811.1, forward strand.
AAATGGTGGCATAACCACTCAGAAGCACAATATCAAGGTTCCGAGATCAACTGTTAACACATGGAAGTAATAGAAACTGAACTGAGGCTTGAGACCAACAATCCTACGAGTCTACGGATTAGTAACACGTGATCCTGATGGAAAGATGAGAAGCCTAGTTCTTAATCCCCGTAGAAGAGAAGAGGGTGACTCAGATCAGAGGACATAAGGTAAAGGAGTAAAAAGAGCCTTACGTTCCATCCCATAATCAATTCCCCTACATATAACTAAAGCATTTCTAGACTCAACTTCGACTAGTTTGGCTTGGTAATCCTACAGGCAGTCAGGCTCTGATACCAAAGCTGTCAGGACCCCGATTCCAAGTCACATCGATCTAGCCGGTAACACCTCATATCACTTTGCGGCCTCACGCACGGTATTCCACGGGTGTCGCCTCACCATGGACCGGGACCGTTTGCGCCTTCTGGCTCACGTATATGATAGTGTCGCTAGCATCCATATGACAGAGAACCCGGGCCGACATGACTAGTCATGAACAAAAGTGGCACTAACTTACGGGGACAGGCATACATGAATCAACATCGAGCATGTCGGTCAGCAGCGTGCAAATCCGGGCTGTAGCACTGGGCTAACAGGACTCCAGTGTACCGGGCAGTAGCAGGCTAGGCAGGACTCCGGATGTCACCATGTGAAATTTCCCCGAAGGGACAGACACAGGAACGAAGTGAATCACATGCCGGCCAGTCAAGTGTTCCGGAGCAGTAGTGCTGGGCTAGCAGGACTCCGGTGAACCGGGCTGTAGCGGACTACTATGGCTCATGGAAGCACAAGACTACATTTCCCCATAAGAGAGGCTACCAAGGATAAACAACTAGGTTGTCGGATCCCACACATACCAAGCATTTCAATCATAGACACAATATGCTCGGTATGTGTAAATACAACATGGCATCACAACAAAACTCTACGCCTCAAAGTATTTATTCATTAGGCTCCGAGGAGCGAGATATTACAAACATGGGTCTCATGACCCAACATTTAGAGCATACAAGTCAAAGCACATGCGGAAGCTTAGCATCTCTGAGTACAGACATCTACAAATGAAAAAGACTGAGAAGCTTGACTATCTACCAGATCCTACCAAGGGCACAAGATCGTAGCTGAGGTATCAAGATAAACGTCGAAGTCCACACGGAACTACTTGCGAGACTGACGTCTCTCTGCAAAACATAAAATAGGCAAACATGAGTACAAATGTACCCAGCAAGACTTACATCAGAACTAGCTACATATGCACCAGTATCAACAAAAGGGGGTGGTGGAGTTTGACTGCAGCAAGCCAGCTTTGACTCAGTGGCTATCCTAAACTATGACTGCAAGTAACTCTTTTGAGGTGGCGCACACGAGTCCACATATTCACCATATCAATACACCACTATAGATCCGCTCCCATCTCCCTACGAGAGCGCCATCCATAGCACTCACGCTTATCTTGCGCATTTTAGAGTATCCACTTTCACTTGTCTATGAAATGTACAGGAAACCAAGAAGTCCTTTGCCGCGGACATGGCTATTCGAATAGATGATGTTAACCCTGCAGGGGTGTACTTCTTCACACACGCTCTCGCCATTTAGCGGCATGTACACGTCATGTATCTTGGCAACCTTCAAGCGGAAGCCTGGCGAGGGTGTCGGCCACGGCCTACCTAAACACTCAAGTCTCTAGTCCAGGTTTATCGCCTATTCAGGTTCCATCCGCAGGGAGTCCGGCCGAAGTTTCCAGATACGGCCCCGAACGATGTGAGCATGGTTCCCGAGACACCAAACGGGCGCCCGGTACACCGTGCCACGTGCCTACCGCATCACAGCCCACCCCGCGGTCAGCGCTGCGCACGGCCTCCAGCATACTACAAACACCAGAAACTACTTGCAACTCCTGGACAGAGGACAAGGGTGGTTAAGAAGCCGAGAGAGTCAATTAAGGATCCCAATGTGTGGTAGTAGCTGTTCATGGATCACAAACATAGAACTCATTTCCTGAGGACGGTTTCAATGAGACAACCCACCATGTACTCCTACATGGCCTCTCACCGCTACCTTTACCAAATCATGTGCACACACTTAGCTCGCACACAGTAGGACATGTTCATCACCATTCCAATTCATTCCTGATGAATCAGACCTGACTCAACTCTAAGCAGTAGCAGGCATGACAAACAAGCATGAATGAGTAGGCACATCAGGGCTCAAACAACTCCTACTCATGCTAGTGGGTTTCATCTATTTACTGTGGCAATGACAGGTCATGCAGAGGAAAAGGGGTTCAGCTACCGCAGCATGTAACAGTTGAATCGATGTTGTCCTAATGAAGTAAAAGAGAGCAGGAGCGAGAGAGTGGGATTGTATCAGAATGAACAAGGGGTTTTTGCTTGCCTGGCACTTCTGAAGATAGTATATTTCTTCATCGATGTCATCGTCGCAACCATGTCTACTGAAGGGGAACAAATATGATGCATGATCATGACATGGCAAAATGAGTGTGTTGGGCTAATGCAACTACAACCAGATGGGTTTGAGCCATTTTGAACCAAAGGTTCAAAGTTCAAACTCATTTGTGATCTTAAATAGTGCCTTATCATGTTTTGCACTAAAACAGCAAGTTAACTTGTTTAAACATGCATGAAACCAGTACAGATGGATAGATTGGATTTTTCTGATCATTTTTCATATATAACAGTTTGCATTTGGAGTTACAGATTAATTTCTATTATTTTTAGAAGTTAGCACTATTTTCTGGAATTTCCTGAACAACAATAAATCCAGAAAATAATTAAATGCGTCAGCACTGCGTCATTGTGACGTCAGCGGTCAACGGGGATGGTCCAGGTCAAACCTGACAAGTGGGGCCCGCGTGTCAGTGTCACATCTAATTAATAGAGTTAATTAGTGCTAAGTTAAATACTAACCTAAGTTAATTAGGGCGTGGGCCCACATGCCAGTGACTTAGCTGGTTAACTAAAAGTTAATTAGCACTAAACTAAAATTAGCAGTGCTCTGGGCCCACTTGTCCGGACCCAGGGGAGGTCAACCCCCTGGTCAGTGGGGTCAAACCCGCCGGCGACTCGACGCCGGTGAGGGCAGACATGGCGCAGGGCCTCAGATTTGGTCCTCTGGTGACCAAATTGACGGCGGAGACGTGCTACGCGTAGCTGGGGAGCTGCCGCACCCAGTGGTGCAAGTGGTTGGACACAGGGACGCCGGAAGCAACGCCGGCGAGGTCGACAGTGGCGGCCGGAGTTCGGCACGCACGGGCACGGCGTTGTGGCGAGCGACAGGAAGGGCGGTGGTTGCTACGGGCACGTGAGGATGCGCTGAGCACGGTGGTGTGCTCGGCTTCAAGCTACGTTCGCTCTAGCCATGGTGGCAACGAAGCGCAACGGCGGCGAGCTTCTGTGATGGTGGGGAATGGCGCTACGGCATGCATACGAGACGGAGAAGAGGGGGGTTCGGGGGAGGAGCTCACGGCGGTTGCAATACGCGTCTCAGCGGGCTCGGGGAAGGCCGGACGGTGACGTGGCATTGGCGGCGATCTCGGGCGCTGGAGGTTGAAGATGATGGTGATGGCGGCATTGCAGAGGCTCCCGCGGTGCGTTGCTCGGCGAGGAGGAAGAGGTGGCGAGGCGGAGCTCGTGGGCAGCTCCAGGGGCGAGGGAGAGGCGATAGCCATGGCTACGGTGAGTGACGATGACGGTAGCGCTCGGGTGGTTGCGCGCGAGAGAGATAGAGGTGGGGAGAGGGGCACGGCGGAAAGTGCAAGGCGGTCGGGGAGGTTACGTGGCGTCTCTAGCCAGCCTCCAGCCACGAGCAGGTAAGCAGGAGGTGGTCGACGTGTGGTCGCGCGGGCCGGGCACGCGCCCTTCGTCCTCCTGGCAAGAGGAGGAACACGATAGGGGAGGTGGAGATGGGCTGGGCTGGCTTCAGCAGCAGGCCGCACAAGTAGACGGCAGGTAGGTTTTCTCTCTCTCTCTCTGCTTTCTGTCTTTTATTTCTCCTTTCTATTTCTCTGTATTTTGTTTTGATTTGATTTAAAACATCAAATCATTTGTTTGAAACTTTCTGTAAATTGTTATGTGAGCTCAGAAACTAGTCCAAGGTCACTGGCAACTTACAAAAATATTTGAGCTTTATTTATTATATAACCGAAATAAATCCAACTCAAATATGTCATTGATTTAATTCAAAGGCCCCAAATAAATATTTCTGTGATTATGAAAATATTGGTTTGAATTTTACCTCTTACCAATATTTTCACAGAGTAACAGGAACATTTCCTTGGGCTCATTTGATGAGAATTAAATGTTGATTATTTTTGGAACTGATTTCTGAGGGTTTGAACAAACCTCAATTCAACTTTCAGAAATTTTAGACATGATGCATGAGTGCAGAAGCAACTATTTCACTCAGGTATTCTAGGGTTGTGACAGCTGAGGATTGGTTGAGCTTAAGTTCATCTCATTGCTTGTTATTTTTTGTGTGATGAAAACTTTAGTATTTACTAGAATGTTTTGTTAGAAATAATCTATAATCCAACATGTATCCTCGTTGTCCTTGTGTGTTGATGACTTGTTGTATGTAATAAATGGTACATTTGCATATGCATGTCATAAACTCAATTTATCAATGGTTTTCGAGTCATTTCTTGGATTGTGAGTACCGTAGTAGTATAGCCAGCATCCGGTTATATGAAGTTGCCACATCACATAGAACCAACCTAATAGTGGAGTATGCTAGCACAATAGTTAGTTCTAGTTAGATCAACTAGAGCTAGGTGTCGCACGGAGGCCGAGAAATATGTTGATAGCGTGACTGCGTGAGGTGGGCTTGTACGTAGTATGATGTAGGCACAGGGCTTGCCATGTTTCCTACTCCTCCGGTCTAAATGCGGAGAAGATTTGGTGGATTTCTTCCTCATTTTGCCGACACGTGGGACATCCAGCATCCATGTTGTGTCATGCAAGAAAATGGAGTGCTAGTTGAAGCCACCTGATGTGCCTCTTGGGTTAAACTGTAAATAGAATCTTACTCTTGAGAAACTCCAAAAGCGGCCACTGAAGATCTTTATTGGATTTGTTTTTCATCACCAGCACGTCGAGGTGAAAGATGTGCAGGTTCAGTGGGTCGTCTTGCGTTTTCAGTGATATGTGGGACCACTTGTGAGCAAATAAACGATGGGCTCCGTGCGTCTGCTGGCTGGCTAAGAAGAGAGAGATAGAGAGAGAGGAGGGCTGAACACAGACTTCAGGAAATTTCGTGGCAATGTGAGTAGCACTAGTGGTGTACCGTACTCCTGGAGAGATAATGTGTTCGCTCTACATAACCAGCACCTCGATATAGTGGGTTTGCATGGGCCATAACTAGCATTCACGTCTAGCAGTATGGCACATGCCACCCACACGAGTCCCATCTGACACCAATTTTCTTGGATTCCGTGCTACAACCATCTCTTCTCCCTCCTGTTTTCTCAGCCATCACACGGTGGGCGGGGTGGGGGTTTGCCGATAGTTGGTTTGCTCAACTGCGGTCCCACTTGTAAGTGAAAATGCAATACTGCACACATTCCCCCTTGAGCGGCGTGCTGGACCAACCGAGTGGGGGTGCGACGCAAACACGGCGGGCTTTTCCTTTTGAACTTGTAACTTGTAAAATTTGGTTTTGCTCCATGGCGTGACCGATAGATAAAAATAACAATTTTCCCTAGAGTAATGAGAGTTTTTGTTCTGGCGCGGTTCATGCATGGAGTACGTACAAAATTTATGAAGTTGTTCGAAAGGTAAGGTAATTACTAGTAGTACAATATACTACTACATCGATTTGACGGAAAGATAAAGATACATACGGATCCATCAACGACATCCTCACGCCCTAGTGCGCCGGGTCACCAACCGACGTGTGAGGAGGAGCGATGTTGGCGGCGAGCTCAACGTGCTTCTGAACAATGCCGTCCAAGGTTGCCCTACGGTCCAAGAAGGCCAACGTCCTATCGTCCTCCTCTTGCACGTAGTAGTCCTTGTGGACGATTTGCACGTAGATGTGGGTGATTATGTCGATGGTGTCTTGCTGCGCCAGGCGTTGCACGATGAGCGCGATGTCAAGGTGGACATTCTTCGGCGCGACGGCGGGCAATCGTATAGTCACCAGTCCGTCGAAGAGGTTTTCAGCATAGAGGCCTTTGAGGGTGGCGGGCGTCGCAGAGCCTGGGCGCGTGGGCTGAGGCGTATGTCAAGGTCATCCACGAGCTTCTTGACGATGGTGAACTTGTCGAGGAAGCCCACGAGGACCTCGTCGAACAAGGTAACGAAGCTGTCGTCCAAGAGGCCTCTCACCCTGGCGGCCTCAAGCACGACCTGGAGACGTTCCTTGGTGCTGGGCCGCGGGCCGGCGTCATGGACTATCTGGCACAGGTGGCTGATGCTCGCGATCATCCAGAACCTTTTTGCTCCGCGTCTGCCGCCCGTTGACCATCACCGGCAAGGTATTTCCGGTCTTGTGCCACATCGCGTGCATGCCGCACTCCGACTGTATCGTGCGACGCATCCGCATGCCCCTTTTGAACGCCCTGGAGTTGTGCTAGAAGAAATGCTTGCTTAGGCCACTCAGTGTGATACCTGTAGTATTTGTGAATACCGGTTTTAGTGTAGGTTGTTGGCATTTTCATAACATCTTTGGCATGTTGCAGTCACTTGTTTCACTTTTTATTAACTGTCAAATTGTAATTGCCTCACTAGGTCTGCGTCTAAAAAGAAAAGTAGAGGTATAAACAAAGGAATATGTTTGTGCAAGTAGACGCCCGATCGGTGACTCACCTGGAAGTTTCTTAGGATGGGTGTAGCATATGTTGTGCTCGCTGTCGATGGTTGGTATGAACAAATCGATGAGAGGGTCAGATCTCACTTTGTCAGCACTCACTTCGGCCTCAAGATGCTCGATCAGCTCCTGATCCGTGGGATCGAGCTTGACGCCAGCCGGCAGCACCGGCCAATCCTTCTTGGACTTGCATCGGTTAATTCCAGTTAAATGGTACTCAATGTATAATCAATCAAATTTTTAAAGTAAATGATGAAACATTTCGACAGATAAGTGGTACTGAAAATCTGATGTCCACAATACCCAAACAAACTGGGGTCTCGGCTTCATTAATACATGTAGACTCTAGACATGGAAACCAGATACAGATCAAAATCATAATATAGGGCGATCGGACGAATACTCACAGGAGCGGCCTCGCTGGTTCCTTCCTTCATCCGGCTAGCTTGAAGAGCGTCCTTGTTGAGATCGATTTTTTCGGCGTCTTCGTTTTGACTACTTGCAATGAAGTATATCAACTCGAGTAGCTCATCGCTCATCATACCAAATGGATCGGAACAAGGCGGCGGTTGGGAGACCGGGAGAGAATGGGAGAGTGATTTTGTAGAGAATGCGAGAGTGATGTTGTAGTACGAGAGGGGTGAGGCTCACTTTGGTGAACCGAATGCGCTGCCGGGACTCTAGCTTGTGTCACCTCACGCGCAGCATGTTGTCACGTCAATTCAATGTGAGGACATGATGAATAATTTGACCGACGTATAATAGTACTACTGTACTACTTACTAGTCGTATGTAGTTTCACATTTTAACCATAGGATTAACTAACAAAATGTCAATACATGTCACCGAAAATTATACTATTGGAAGCTATGTTCAAATACGAATCTAAGGATATAAATTTTTGTGACATGCACTAACATTTAGTTAGTTAAGTTTATGGTCAAAATTTCACAGAAATTATGAAGGGGACCAATAAACCAGGAGGAAGGTGGTAGTACGAGTAGAGCAATATACGGTATGGAGGACTAGTACAAATTTAGAAATGGAGTACTAAGTTACAAGCCTATGCGACAGACTTTGTAGGCTACATGAGTAATAGTACAAAATATGATTCCCATTGGACAACACTTTCACCAACAAGTACACACTTGAAACCTAATTGATATATATGGCTTCTGCATAGCATCTCCATCATCATTATCAGTACATCCTACGCAGGTGAGTTAGGATCCCTTGATCCCAGAAAGGTATCTATCCTACAGACTGACTACAGTACATAATATCCGACAAAAGATTGAAGGTTTTTTAGGGCGTTGAGTGATTGGGGTTTTCGGTGCCTGCAAGCGAGCGGGGGAAGTGCATTCGGGCGGGTGAGCGAAGAAGATGGCGTGTGTGGCCGAGCAGTGAGCGGGGGGGATATGGTATGCGTGATGTACCAAGGATGATGGTGCGGGCGGGTGAGCAATGAGTGGGGGAAATGGTGTGCGGCCGACGATGGGGAAGAGAGGAGGAAGAAGAGGGAAAGGCGGGCAAGAAAGTGCATTAAATCTCAATTCTACTAGTACTACTACCAGGATATGCCGTCCTTTGGAGTGTAAATAGTTAAGTCGATGACATGTGGGTCTACCTCAAGAGGGCCCATATGTCCGTTAATGGAAGAGAGAGGTGTGTGTCGTGGTTCTAAGTCTGACAGTAGAATGGGGGGGTAGGGATGTAGAGGCAAGATCTTAGCTATGGAGAAGTTGTACGCAAGAGTTTTACGAGTTCAGGCTCTTCTCGGAGGAAGTAACAGCCCTACGTCTCGGAGCCCGGAGGCAGTCGACTAGATTATATGCGCGTGTGTGTTACAGGGGGTGCGAACCCTTGTCTCAGAGGAGGGGGTGGCTTATATAGAGTGTGCCAGGACCCCAGCTCCCCTCCGTTACACATGATTCAATGTACATGAAGTGAGAGCGTTACAGGTAACATCAATAATAAAGTGCTATAAATGATCATTAAGTCTATGAATAAACGTCCGACCGTTGCTGCGCAGAGTGGCTTTAAGTCTTCTGCACGTCGAGTGGTTGAGTGGTCGACTGACTTAAATAAGGGGAGATCTCCTATTGAAAGGTAGGTCGAGTGGATTGCACTCGACACCTTTGTTGAGCCCTCTCTATTTGCTCTTGAACTTCTTTGCTTCTAGGACAAGGACCATAGGTAGGACGTATAGGTCAGGCCTATCGCCCTACCCTAGGTCTATGTCCTCATCATTAGCCCCCGAATGGATTGAGGTCCGAGTGAAAAGAAGGTTCAAGTTGATCTTGCTTTGACTCTTGCCTTTCTCAAGAACTCATTTCTGAACGGAGTCTAGTGTTGGTACTTCGGCTTCATTTCAGTCGCCTCGATCGATTCAGGAATTGCCGATTGGTTTTTATATTGTCACCCGCCGAGTGATGTCTTTGACGCGAAATCTTTGGCGTGATCGGTTGCAGAGGATTCCGGATTTCGCGGGATTCGAAATTTCGGTGAAAGCGCGCCAGGCGGAGCGTGCCGTGGTAAGCGGAGCGGATAAACAGGATATTTCGATTTCTGCGCCACCTTTTTCGCCACGTATCCCGTGTCCGACTGTTGCGGGATTTGACAGGATCGACCGGACCCACGCGTCAGCCACTCGGAAGTGGGCCTTTAAAAGCGGCGAGGCCGAGGCGTCCGCACTATGCGTGCCCATTCTCCTTCTTCTTCCTCTCACTCTTTCACCCCATCCGACTTCCCCACTCTCGACGCCTCCGCTCCGCCGCCATGGGGAAGGAGAAAACGGCGGTGCTGGAGCGCGCGAAGAAGGCGACGGGGGCGGCGAAAGGCAAGAAGACGAATCAGGGATCTTCATCTCGCTCGGGGCTGCCACAGGGTTGGATCCAGGGAGATTGGATCCATTCCTCGCTTCAGGAGGAGGACTTGGATGATATGGCCGAGTCAGGGCTGATCGTCCATGGGTCCGCGCGGCTGCCGGAGGGGGAAACGGAGCCACAGCCGCAACCGTGTGAGTGTGTTCTGCTTGCCACCCATGTCGACCGCGGTTTGTCGCTTCCTCCACACCCTTTATTTTGAGGTTTCTTGAATTTCTTCGGTGCTCAACTCCACCATTTCACTCCCAACACCATCACATACCTTGCCGCATTCGTGTCCATGTGCGAAAATTTTCTGGGGTGTCGACCGCACTGGGGTCTCTTCAAACACATTTTCACCATCTGCTCCCAAACAGTGAAGAAAGCGAACTCGAACGACGAGAAAACCCATGTTATCCAGATGTGTGGGGGTCTGGGTATTCAGAAGAGGAAAAGGAGTTCCTTTCCCTCGATGACTCTTCCTGAGTCGGTCAAGGGCTGGCAGTCGACATGGTTCTATTGCCAGGATATTGCGACTACAGGCCAGTCGACTGGACTTCCCCCTTTCTCTCTTGATCACGTTCAAACTCCATCTTTGTTGAAAGTGACCGCCGCGGAGAAGCCGGAGACGGGTATGCTGGTCGAGAGAGTAGTTCAACTGATCAACCAAGGTGTCACCGGCATGGATCTGCTGGAGGTGTTCCTCAGTCGACGCATTCAACCACTCCAAGCTCGTGACCACTCCATGTGGATGTACTCCGGGGCTGGTGATACCGCTCGGGTTCATCCGGAGGAGGTGGAGGCCAAAACAGTGGCCGAGTGGTTGAGGGGCATCACCGGGAACAAGGACAACCCCAGGGGTGCCAGGAGGGTCAAACCTTTCAGCGAAAGCAACCAGCCAGACAAGGTTTGGCCACTACACTTGATTGAATTTGGATGTGTTTTCTGACTGTTTGTTGATCCGACTCATTTCCACTCGGCTCCTTGTTTTGTAGATTTATACAGAGATGTACTCAATGCCCAATGGCGAGCAAGCTCTGGAGCAGGACCATGAAGGCGAGGACAGCGCGGAGGAGACCGGCGAGTGGGAGTCACCAGCCGACGGTTATGAGGATGAGAGCGATGAGTCGGACGATGAGGAGGTAGTCGACTCACCACCTCGTTTCGAACGTCGATCCAAGCAGCACCATGATCCCGCGGGCAAGCGCGGCAAGGCTGTGGCCTCAAGCGCTCCATCTCAAAAGCGCGCTCGGTCCTCGACTCCAGAATTGGCTGAGAAGGTCACCAAGCAGCCCAAGATCAATCCTTCGAAGGCTCGGAAGACCCTGCCTAAAATCAAGATGGACATTCCTGTTGCTTCCGGGTAAATGGTCTCCCTGTATTTTCTTGTTCTGACCGATTCTCTCGTACTGACCGAGTGGATGATGAACCTTTACAGCCCGGCCTCGGCTGTGACTGATATGGATATCGACAAGACTCCAGACGACGAGGAAACCGCCAATGCAGCTACCTCCAAAGCCAGTAAGTCTGCCCGACTCGAATTTATTTGGAGGACTGGATTGTTTGTCAGCTATCTCTTTGACTTTCTCTGTCTGTTGCAGCACCACGAGACGTTGTTGTGCTCCCGGACGATGAAGAAGAAGTACCGCTGAGGGGAAGGAGGAGGAGGGACATGGAACTGAGCGGGAAGAGGCCTGAGGTCCAGGTTCCTCAGTCGACTGAGATGCCTGAGACGGCAGTCGAGCAATCGACAGATCCGGCTCGTACCAACATCACTTTCGCTATCCCGCTGTTGACTGATTGCCCATCAGGATCAGCTGCTCAGACTTCTGCTGCGCCAATACCGACTGCTCTGCCATCATCGCTTTTCACTGCTTATCAGACTCCGGACGACCCACCGGCTGCCGCCAAAGAAGCTCTTCTTCAGTTGTACCTTGTGATGGGGCAAATGAAAGTGGTGCGTGAGGCCAGTCAGGTGGCCTTCAACGCCGGAGCAGCTCTGCAGACCAATGTCCAGGTTAGTTGATTCCTGATTGATCATACTTCTCACCCGATCACCCACTGGGTGTGACTGTTATGAAGTTGTACGAGGCAATTTGAGTCATCTTGAATTGAATCTTTGAACTAGTGGGGGCACTCTTAGTGCACCCACTGGGTGTAGTCCCCGAGACCATAGTTGACTGTGGGCAGTCGACTGTGGTCTGAGAATCTAAATTTTTTCACTCGGTCTGGACGGACCAGGTCGACTGAAACCAAAACCAGTGGGGGCACGCTAAGTGCACCCACTAGGTGTAGTCCCCGAGACCGTGGTTGACTGCGGGTAGTCGACGATGGTCTGAGAACTTTTTTTTAGTCTCAGTCAAATGATATGGCTTATACTGCAGAAATCTTGTGATCTTGGGGCTCAACTTTCTGCAATGAACAAACAACAAATCAGCCTCAACCTTGATCTGGAATTGGCCAAGAAGAATCTCAAGACTGCTCGTGATGAAGTAGCTGCCAAGGGAGGTAACCAATCGTCAACTGTCTATGTCACTGCTGGCACTTTTCCTTTCCATTTTTTGAACCGAGTGACTCCACTCGAGCAGATGTATGTAGTGAAAACCGTCAACTCCAAGCCCGTCTGAAGAATGTTATTTCTTTAGAGAAAATGAAGCATGCTTTGGGCAAGAAGGACCAGGATCTTGCTGCTGCACAGAAGGAAGTGCGAGAGAAGACGACGCTTGCTGACAAGAAGCTTGCTTCAGTCGGCAAGTTAGAAGAAGAGAACTCCAAACTTAAGGCTGATGTTTGTGACGCCAATCAGGAGGTCGAGCGACTGAAGAAAGACAAGGACAAGCTGACAAACGAGCTTGGGAGCCTCAAGGCCAGGAAGGGCGAGTTGGAGTCTTATCTGGGCCAGCTTGCTGCAAAGCTGGTCCTAAAACTTGAAGGTACTGATGATTGACTCACTTATTGCGGTCGACTGTCAAGCCCGATCATATCGTTGACTCATCGTTTACTCAACTGTGCAGAGCTTTGCCAAGATTTTGAAGCGGAAACTGGACGGGTCGAGACAGGTCTCGACCCCATAAATTGCCCGGTCAAAGATGACGTCGCAATGAATGTGCTGCGATTGGAATCTCGCATGGACATCGCGGTTGCTTATCTTGCCCGCCTGAAGGCGGCGATGACTCGGGTTGATGCTGAACTCTGGCCTCAGGTGGAACTATCTCAAGACCTCGAGTCTCTGATGGCTCGACTGAACCAAATACCTGACCGAGTGCAAGAATGGAAAAAGTCGTCTGCTCGCTGCGGTGCTAATGTCGCCTTGTCTCTGGTCCGAGTGCACTGCAAAGATGTCAAAGAAGACAAGCTGGCGGAGCTCAAGGTTGCTAACACAAAAAGGCACACTTTCCAGTCCTTTATGGACACTTTCCTTGACGCTGCCACTCGCATCGCAGACAGCATAGACCTTGACAGTTTCTGCGACCCAGCCAGTCCTTCTCCCGATGAGTGACCAAAAAACATTATGCTCCACCTTTATTTGCCTCGGAATGCCGAGTGATTGTGTAATCTTTAAACTTCTTCGGGCTTGATGCTCGAGTACTTTTGATATGCGGTCTGGAACCTTAGGATTTATCTGAACTTTGTTTACCTTGAAATATGCTTGTGTTTGTCTTCGACTGGGTTTTGTTCTTCACTCAAAATAATCTTTGAACTTGAGATGCAGCTCTGAGGAGGAGATTTCAGTCGACCTGCACCTCATCATCCTTATGGATGAGGATGGAGCGTACGTTGTACTTGTGGTGTAGCTCTGCGGAGAAGATTGCAGTCGACTGCACCTCGTCGTCCTTGCGGATGAGGATGGAGCGTACGTTGTACTTGTGGTGTAGCTCTGAGGAGAAGGTTGCAGTCGACCTGCACCTCGTCGTCCTTGCGGATGAGGATGGAGCGTATGTTGTACTTGTGGTGTAGCTCTGAGGAGAAGGTTGCA